>NC_040044.1:20651595-20776675 GCF_003713205.1 Coffea eugenioides | reverse complement strand
AGCGTTGGGAAGTATTTCATATTGCTTGTAATTATATCTCAACTTGTATATTTAATTTTAGGGGCAAATTACATTTTAGCCTCCTGTGGTTTTCGCAAAAACCACATAACCCCCCATGATTCAAAAAGCTATACATAAACTCCCTGTGATTTGGGTTGAACTGTCAAATAGACGGAAAACATGAATCGTGACGATTCGTGGGCAAAACGCGCTGATTGTACTGATAGCAGTCAGAAACATTCCCATATTACCCCTAAAAACATTTCCATATTACCCCTAAAAGCTTCTTCTTTTTTTCGGGCTTGATATTGAATCCTCATGTTTGCAATTCTGGGAGAGTTTGTTCTGAGCTTGAGACCCCCGGCCCCGGTGATGACGGACTCACCAAAATTGTTGCCGCCGGAGGACTTTGAATAATCATATTCTGGGAGAGTTTTTATTGTTAGATTACTGTCAGTTTGCAATTCTGGGAGAGTTTTTATTGTTGCCGCCGGAAGTCCTCATATTACTCCTACTCCCCGAGCATTATTACTCCTACTCCTAAGAATGTCATCCTTGGCCACTTTGACGGACAAAGACCGGTACTCACTTCCCTTCAGCCTACAACTTGGCTCATAATCCCCTTCTTCTCTCTCCTTGCTGATGTTGCTGCGGGGTGGCTTATTAGTCATAATTGGAGGGAGATCGAGTATTTCAGAAACTTCAATGCTGAAACCCCCGAGCTTAGCAGCCGAACAAGGCTCACTAACATTTTTTATCAATTCTGGTTGGTTCAAGAGAGCCTTGTTTTCGACTGATTTGCACAGACAAGAAGCTGACCCTGGGACCATGCCCTGGACAGTTGTGTCGGCAGGGGTGCCGCGGGTAGAGCAAAATTCAAAATTTGTAAGTGCATCACTGATTTATTAAAGTCTGAAGCCCGATAGTTTCTGTTCAAAATACTCAAGTGCATCTTATATGCTAAACTGATGTAAAAAAACTTACCAGATGCAACAATAGCTTTCGTGAAACTCTTTCACTGCTACTTTTTGATCTTCAATGGTAAATCTACGGTTTTAATTTTGTGGGTTAAATTTTCTCTCCTTCATTCGGGGTCATGTTTTTTCTCTCTCTTTCTCACGACAAAGACCAGAACAAGGGAGAATCTGACTTCATCTGCTTCCTTTTTGTATTTATATTAGGGTAATTTGGACATTTTGCCCAGGAATCGTCATGATTCGTGCTTTCCGTCTATTTGACAGTTCAACCCAAACCACAGGGAGTTTATGTATAGCTTTTTGAATCATGGGGGGGTTATGTGGTTTTTGCGAAAACCACAGGAGGTTAAAATGTAATTTGCCCTTTAATTTAATAAGATTAAATTAATGACCATGTCAATGATTTATGCGTCATGCATGACATTCTTTTTTCTTGTACTCTCCCAAAAGCTGAAAATTCTCGTCTCAATCTCCTCCTCCACCGATGGCTGCATGTCTGTACATGTTCCCCCACAACAAGAATAATGAATCAATTGCCATAATTGCACGCATTTAAATTTTCTGAGCTGGTGATAAATTGCATAGTTTTGATTTTTTTCTATTTCCGGTTCCCACTCTAGCTACTTCTAGATTTATTAATTGGAAAAAAAAAGAAGAAGGAATAAATTAAACCTTATTTAATTACTTTTTTAGTCAGGATATCTATAGTAGATGTAATTATCTCTATAGAAATGAATGAAGCATCCTACCTTGTGATCATTATCCTCTGTTGCAATTCTCTTGTTCAAACTTCAAGTTAAGGTTTGTTTGCTAATTTAATGGATTCAGAACTTAAATTTAATGGATTCAGATCTTAACATGTTCAAATGCTTTTGATAACCAAAACTTGAATATTTGAATTAATTAAGTGACACTAAATTTTCTAGACAAAACTTACTCCTAAAAATAAGTGATAAACTATTTACTTATCACTTAATGTGATATATACTCAAATGTATCAGATGTAGTACATAACAATTTAATAACTTAATGAATTCAGACTTCAGATTTCAGATTTCAGTTTTATCAAACGCATCTTAACTCAGTGCAAACTAAATATGAAATCCAAAGTTGAAAATCCAAGAGGTTAGAACTTTGAAACCATAGAGCCTCTAGGCAAATTCAGCATTTTTACATTCTACTGATTTAGGGCATCTTCAATTATCAGTTTCAACTCCATGGTATAATATAGATATTACCTCTAATAGTTGAACACACTTACGCAACAAATATAGATTGTGAAATTAATTGTATAAGTTTGATATTTTGTAGGTTTTGGGATATAATTTTCACGTTTAGGAAAAAGAAAATATGTTAGTAAGTAATAATGTGATACCCCTTGTCCCACGTTGGAAGTGGGAGAGGAAAAGGATTGATATATATACAAGATTTGGTCGCATAAGTTACTAGTTACTTGGGCTAACCATGTCGGGAAAGTGTATTTCGATACAAAAATTACTTAGGCCAACCATGGGCTTGGATGGTGATAAATAACTTACTAGAAGCCAGGCATATTTATGTTTAGATGTCCTAAAAGCAGAGTAGTTCATAATCTAGATAATGGTAACGATATGATTAGAATGTGAAGTTATTTGGTAAACTTTATAGATTAATAATTTCATCAAAGCATCATATACAAGCATGATGACACAATCTCAACTTTCATTCTTTTGTTAAATCTTAGTTTTTTTCTCTTAAATTTTTTCGAATAAAGGAAGGATGGAATTTAAGCAGTAGAGGGGTGGAAGGGGAATTTGAATTCAAAATCTCTAATTTCTAAGTTTTCCCCTAAGCAATCGTCAAAATCAAAAAAAAAATTAAAAGAAAAAAAAATGAGCACCTCATGGTCAATGCTCCTGTTCGAAGATTTATTCCTTTGGTTTGTCATCATCTCCCTCTATGAAATCTAAGTACCCTTGGTTGACAATTTGTTTCCCTGAGCATCCATCAACACTTTTATATAGTATTTTTTTTAATATAGTATTAGATTAGATTAGATTAGATTATCAATGCACCATCAAAACACTTTTATATAGTATTAGATTAGATTAGATTATCAATGCACCATCAATATCCTTAAATATAAAAGCTTAAGTATAGTAATCAAAATACTGTTAGTAATCTGTACGATTATTTTTTATCCTTTAATGTTTTAGTTTTAGGAAGATCACAAATGCTGCGTATAAAGCATGCCATAGGCTAAATTAAGCTAAATTAAGTACATTGCTAAAATGGAGAGCATTGCTAAATTAAGTACTTTAAGATAAAGACTTAAGCAGCCAGATCCATTTGATGTCAGCTGCTTCAATATCCACCTCAAAATAAATTAGCCTTTGTTCTAGATTTAGCTTAATGCTAAGTCCCTTAACCATTCTTAGTAATAATTCAACTCTGCCTCAATTTTCTTCTGATCTTCAAGGTAAATGTACGATAAATTTCAAAATATATCCCAAATATATGAATTTCTTGAAACCATCCTTGAATCTCATTACCTACTCAACAAAATGTTCCATAAACACAAAGAATTGACGAGAACAACAGGGCTCCTTAGATTTAACAATTTCAAATAAGCCCAAGCTAGAATTTTTCATATATTCAAACAAGAAATTGGAAAAATCTGACTAAGCAATACTGAATTGTATCGAAAACCTACTTTTTTTTTTTTTCCTGCAACGATAGATTTTTGTATTGATTGGCAAAAAAACTTATATGAGCAAAGGCTCAAGGAATTCTATACAAGAGTGTTAGACACACTGAGGATTAATCCATTCCTCATCTTGAAATATGCCCAAAGCATAATCACTAATCACTTCACATCTAGAGTCTAAGCTCCTATCTAAGCAAAAGGAGCATTTCTGAAATAAGGACCTGAGGTCGTTAATATCGTCTATCAAAGTAGCCATTTTGATGTCCTTAGCCATCCTTTCCTTTATCATCTTCAGTAGTTGGGGGCTGGGGATGTGGACAACAATTTCCTTCCATTGCTGGTGTCTAGCCTTTATGATGGCCATTTTCACAGCTTCTGCAGTAGACTGCATCTGATGCACTGTTTTTCTGTCAATAAGTGCCCAGGCAGCCACCCACTGATTGTTGAAAGTAGATGCAAAAATCCCCATGCCAACTCTGTTGGTTTGGTCTTGCACCTTAGTTGATATTCTGATCTGAATTTCATTCCTTCTTGCCTCCTCCGGATCAACTTTCTCATCTGCTCTTACCGCATCTTCAGTGAATATTTTCTGCTTGCTCTGGACAGCTTTTTGTTCTTGCCATTCCTGTTGAGCCTTTTGGATTGTTTTCCAAGGGTGCCTGTGTTTGGCATTGAACTGCCATTCATTTCTCCTTTTCCAGAGTTGCCAGAGGATGTTCACAGTGAGCTCTATATGCTCCTTTCCTTCTGTCCTGCATGTAGCTTCCAGAAGAGCAGTCCACCAAGCTTGAAAATTCCCTGTCTGTTCCCTTAACCCATCCCATTGTAATGGAGCCATTTTCCACACCTCTTGTGCTTTGCTGCATTGGAAAAACATGTGTTCAATTGACTCTTCTTGTTCACCACAGCCACCACAGATTGGATCACCTTTGTGTGTTCTTTTAAAAACCAGGCTGTTGACTGGTAATAAACCATGGAGGCACTTCCAAAGGAAATGTTTGATCTTACTCTTAACGTTCAGCCTCCACATCCACTTCCATTGCTTTTCATAGGAACTTGCTATACTAGTTTCCGCCTCATTCTCTCTTCTTCCTTTGTGTTGAACAGTTCCTCTACACAATGCCTTGTAACCTGAGTTGACAGTGTAGATGCCATTGCCGCTATGTATCCAGTAATTGCTATCATCCTTTCCTGATATACTAATAGGAATCTCCAGAATTTCCTCTGAGTGATAAGCAATACTGAGTGATGATATTTTTAAGGGCAGTCCAATTCACTCAATACAAAAATATTTTTAAATGATGATATTCACAGGAACGTCTATCTTACTTAAACAAACAATAAAAAGGAGATTGATTGAGAAATGGCCACATTATCTTATCATTCTTAATTATCATTAGTTCAATTATCAACTTTAGCAGTCGAGAAAGGCTGCAACTTGTACAGGGACAATAAATTCTTTAGGGCCCAATTCTTTATTCCTGCGTCCGGAGAATTGAGACGTGGACGCTTCATTAGTCAATAATAATAAAGTGTGGAATTCGACGACTATTCTTAGCTCGTTCAAGGAAACAGAGAGGAGACGCTCTTGCACAGCTACTTAAACTATTGGATAATTTCATAGACCTTTCCTGAAGTTTTGGACAATTTCAGCTAGTACCCCTCTTATTTTCAATATTACGCTGACCACTCTTCCTTTAACCAGTGTTGTGACCAATTCAGCCCATATATGTAAAAGAAATGGAATAAATTGACAAGAAATGGTGTCATCACATTTTATTCCATATTTTCCCTTGGAGACCCTAAAAGAAATATTGTAACATAGGACAAACTTCACTTTGTCCCTCCGAAGTTGAATCACTTTTCTATTCTATACACTAAACTTCAATTTTGGATGCTTTGCATGTGGTTGGAGGCAAAAGCATGGCAGAGCCCTTTTTGAGTCTCTGATCTTTATTATCACATGACCATTGCTAATTATACTATTGCTTTTGAATGGAAATAGCATAAAAGTCTTAGTGAATGAACAAATTGAATAGACCATTTCGCAGAGCAGTGAAATATTCCAAAGCCGTGAAGCACAGTGATAAGCTACAAATTACAGTGGTTTATATTTATTAATTGTCAATGAATGGTTGTATTTGAGCTATATTTTGAATGGATGTCGCCTAATTTAAGTATATGTTGGTTTTTGTGGGAAAAGCACGTGATTGAGGAGGAAATGAATCGAAAACGCAACAAAAGGGGAAGAATGCCAAGACACAAGGATCCGTGGGTGGATCCTATGTCCAACGCCAAACATTGAAAGGGACTTTGCGAGGACTTCTTCTAGTTCTAATGATTGGAAAACCCACTCAAACTCGATTTTTGGTAAGTTTTCAAGACCCATTCTTACCATATTTCGGATACAACTTTGAGAGACTATAAATAGGACATCTAGGATGTTTTTAGATTGGAAAGCATTTGGCTAAAGTTAGTTCATCATTTTTATACCTTCTTTTCTTGAGAGATCACAATGGAAGTGTTGAAAAATCAAAGGAAGTTCAAGATGGAGATTGGAGCGGGGAAAAATTGAGAAGTTTTCTTACTTTTAACTTCTTATTTTGTCTTTCATTTGAATTCTTGGATTTATCTATGAATATGTTGAACTCATTTATATCTAAAGTTAGGATTTTGTGAAGGAGATTTAATTATTTTTTCTAGATAAATTATTCGCTTTGCTTAGATTTATTTATCTTGCCTTTATTACATGTTTATGTTTTGCCACTATAGATATGCTTTTAGGATTTGTATTGAGTTGAGAAGTGATATACAACCGTACATTAGATAGATAAACATACTTAGTATAATCATGAAAGTGGGTTAAACATTGTATGGCATAATTATATCACCTAATATTTTAAAGGATTTAATTAAATACTTATAATCTCGAGAGCAACGCGAGATTTCATTAGACAAATTTAGAAATATCAACAGATAATCTAAAGTACTTTTACGTGATACATCTTTGACTTGTTAAGAAAATAATTGGATAAATAATTCCAATTCTGAATCAAAATTTAAAACTCTAGTCTTTTGCTAATTGTTTTCTCACCTATATCTTGTTTGATTTGATTATTTATTTAATTTCTTAATTAGTGATTAAAAACTCTCTGAATTTAAATTTTGTTATTTTTATTAGAGGAATTAAAGTAGGAAAAATTAACTCACTCCTGTAGGTTCGACCCCTGGAGTACTCCAAGGGAATTATTATTACGATCCACCTTGTACAATTATAGAAATTCATCGATCACACAGCAACTAAAAAAAATTAATGCACAATAATGTCATGAGCAGAAACAGTTCCCATCTTAGTTGTTCAACATTCACGGTGGATTTCAATTAGTGGTCAACAGATAAAGGCATCGAAAAAAGTAATCTAACTAGATAAGTGAATTTATATTGTACAACATATTTCTTTTTTCTACCGCAAAAACTTAACTAATTTAAGACAATGTAGTCCAAGCTAATTGAAGATTAATTTTCCTTAAAAAATGTTCATGATAAAAACTCAACAAAGAGATAATACAACAGCTTACTTTTGGAGGTGATCTTATACGGTCTTTATTAACAAACTAATTAGCCACTTAAGCCTTTTTTTTTTTTGGGACAGTACATGACAAAATGAGGAGTGAATCAGTCACTTAGTATCTAAAATTTTCCCTCCATATAATTAGTTCAACCTGATTTAAGACTAAAATTTTTACTATAGGAATGTTCGTGATTCAACAATGAAACACCATAGAAACTTATTTTGGGAGATTGTCCTAGAAGATAAAAAATGAGCAACCAATCAGAAAGTCGTACTCACATATCAAAATCCATTCAGTCTAATTAATTCACCAGCTATGTATATTTCATCCATTTTCACATTATAGAAAGAACAATAATGCATGGCATTATCCATCATAAATTGCTCATATAACATCAAGATATCATGGTGTGGACCTCAAATGACTCGTCATGTCTACTGGCTACATTTAAACATATCTTATGGCCAGAATGTTCATCTTATCAACTTAACGAGTTTATTCATGGTACCATACCATTAAATTAAAAAAATTTCCACCGTTTACCTTTTATAGATGTCAAGGAATATAGCTAATAACGCACTTTTGGCAGCAATCTTCCTTCACCCAATTAAAGATTTTCGGAGCTTAAAGTTCAGCTCCTAAAGCTCTTCTCCAAGTCTCACAAACCAACAGAGAAATTACTTTTAGGAAAGTTGTTAAATTTTGGCACACTAGGTTTTGATGGTATCTTGGTAAGCTTGGAAGATTATATTGTGCTTCTAAGATAATGTTTAAAAAAGCTATTTTAGTGACGGCATTATGGTCAATTTGCCCCTGATGATATTGATATTAGGTCCCATCAACATCAGAAGGGAGCTCATTGTATTATTGGATATAACAAGGGTGGTAGTGAAATTATGAAAACCATCAAGGGAGGTTTTTGAAATTAACCCTAAAATATTCATCCCACGCAAGGCGTGGTGTTCCCCCCTTTGTTCCTATAAATAGGGCTGCAACTCCATGCACTTATCACTCGATAGCAATAATTTAGCACATTACTTACATTTTGAGTGAGCTTGTGATGAAATGGCACCTTCAAAAAATTTGCTCTTTGTTTTTGGTGTTCTCTTTGCACTTGTGCTCCTCATTTCCTCTGATGCAACAGCTGCAGGTACCTTTCTTTTTTCCTTTCTTCCTTTTTTTTTTTTGGCTGCACCTAAATACTCAAATGAATGGAGAATAGGAGACTCATTATTGGGATGTGAATTTTTATGGAAGGCTATTAGTATATTATCAAGCAAGTCATATTAATGTGCTAATATCTTTTTCATTGTTTAGCAAAAGTAAATCTTGGTTGCTTCCATCAATGGTTAGTGGCACATCTGATTTTTCATGCATCCTTATAGTATTGCTGTAAGGATACACGTTCCATAGTGTCACACTAAAGGTTAAACTAACGTTGAAAACCAAATTAACTGCTTCTAATTATAATTTATTGAATAGACTATTAAAGCAAAATAATCCATGTCCAAGTCTCACCATCTTATATGCCTGGACTGTTTTGTTTAATCCATTGTATTCTTTTCTTTGCATATATCTTGCAAATTTTCAGCCTAGCCGGTCACCTAACGTTCGCAGCTTAAGATAAAGCTCCAAATATTAATGTCTCCTTCTGTCTTGAAACAGATCAGAAGAGCGTGAAAACCACTGGTGTCCACGATGCCAGTTCAGGTCAGGTTCATCAGGATAGCATAAGCGAAGATCGTTGCAAATATCGTTGCTGCCGCTGGTACCATGGACAGTGCCAAAAATGCTGTCGAACTGCTGAGGAGACCCCTGAAGCTACATCCGGAGATGAGGATACCGTAACCGCAGATCGTTGCAGACATGGTTGCTGCCGCTGGTACCATGGAAATTGCCAAAGATGCTGTCCACCTCGTGAGAATTGCAGATATGGTTGCTGCAGCTGTACTGGATATTGCCAAAGATGCTGTCCAGACAGACTTGCTAACCGCAGACATGGCGTACCATACGCTGCCAGAGATGCTGACAACTGCTGAGGAGACCCCTGAAGCTACATCCGGAGATGAGGTAAAAAATTAATGCTAAATAAATAAGGGTGTGACACAGGATCCGTGACACCTATATTATTACCTTAATATGTTATGTGTTTTGCCTTTGATGGTTGATTTCCTATATGTGTAAAAGACTTGTGCCGCTTCTCTTTGAATTGGTGTAGAATCAACAGGGGAAGCATGTAATGAGTACTCAGTTCGAGTGCTCTTCTTATGTTGTTGTCATGTTGAATAAATAAATCTACTGCAATTGATGATCTCTATCTCAGTTACATCAGAAACTTCTGTACCTTGGACCTGCTAGAATTTAGTGTGATTGATATAAGACGTGCAGAATGTTCACTATATGTATATATGTGCTTCTTCATCGTGCCATGCCATTACAATGTGAAAGAATTCAGCATCGACGGAGTGAAACGTACCCAATCCTGCTCCTGAGAAAGGAAACAAAGTCCCTCAAAAATGGATATTTTGGATGCCATCAAGATTTTGAATTGAATGCCATTTGGAGATCTGAATGTTGTTATCTTTTACCTTTAGCTTCGTTCAAGATTTTTTTGGTGGACATGCTTCATTTATACGAATTTTCCTAGTTAGTAAATGCTTCTATTACACTTGTACAATACACATTTAAAAGTATAACACAATAAAAGCTTGTGTAGTTCATATATTTCAAAAATATTCATACTTTTCAACTAAATTATAAAAATACGTAGTAAATTCTTGATACATTATACTTTACGAACTATACTTTAAATTTTACAAATATTTAATACTATCACTTATCAATAACTCCACATGTTAATTTGTCTCCCAATTCAATAAATTATAGTAGCTAATTCTCAAAGCTAACCGACACCAAAATTCCCTCACTTGTTCACCTCCTAGTGGATTTATATTAATTACATTGCATTTATTTCCTAAGCATGAGTTTTGTAACCCCTCATATTAAATCTCAATGATTGATTTTAACGGTTACCAGGCGTCTAGTAATTGGTTTGCTATTAATTTGAATTAGACATTTATTAGGTCTAGTAGAATTTATTCCTTCTTATCACTTAGTTCATAAACCTTATGAATCGTTAAAACCAGCTCTAATGACAGGTCGTCGATGCCTGTGCAATAATAAAATTAAACCTAATTGCCAAATAAAGTAACCAAAACCCGATTCCAGGTACTGGAGCAGGGACTCTAGGTGTGCAATGGGTTACTTTATTCACTCTGTTCCCGAAGAGTTTGTTTGATCCGATATGCCTGAATGAAATGGCTTTTCACAAAGAATTATTAATTTGTATACAGGACAAGTAGGGTCGTATCCTCAGGGACTGAGGATATTTGTCTCTTAAGAAATCCAAAGTAACACAGGGGGTAATATTGTAGGAACGATGACAATCAAATAAATCCAAATAAGAAAATAAAAATAAATAACAAACTAGAAATTAAATAACAATTCACTGAACTTAGAGTAACAATAACTAAAGGTCTAAATCAATTAAAACAAGAAAATAATTAAAAATAAAATAAAATAGGCAACTAAAAATCAAGGTAATAATAATAATTAAAGATCTAGTCAAGAAATAACTTCAGCAATGGTTCACCTAATTGATCATCGATGCACATGCAATTCCAATTATTTATCAGTAAATAGGTTATAACTGCCAAACAAGCGATGACAGTCAACCCCTCCTTACTGTGTCGATGATCAAGATACGCCCGTTAATCACTGCTCTAATTGAAAAACAATTTTAGGTACGCCCGTAAGATTTAATTCCCCAATTGCTTTACGTATTAGAGGAGTCCTATTCTAACCAAATAACACACTACCAGGATTATTTCAGATTAGCCCGCGTATCCCCCTGACACGAATCTAATCGTGTCAGTTGTCACTAATTCAAGGCAATTAAACAATTACGGATTTAATGCCCTAATTGACAATAGATTACCAAATCAATTAATTATCCGGATCCAAAACAATCAATTAATTAAATAATCATAAGCATAGCAATCAAGGAATATGCGAATACCAATAAATAAAAGGAAAAGATTAAATTAAATCGATCTCATAATTCTTAGGTGACCCAAAGCATCCGTCGTTTCTTGACTAGAGTGAGTGAATTAGTTCATATTTGATGAACGAAATCCATACAAAACTGAAGAGGAAGCCGCGGCCATCGTGCCCAAGAATCGGAAAAACTCAATTCGTTCTATTCAAGGTGAAAAACAGATTACAAGAAGCAATAGATTGTTTCAATGCGTCTGACATACGAAGAAAGGAGAAACTATTCAAGGACCATGCAGAAAAGTCAAAGGAGAGGCTCCAATTTCTCCTGCCATACGTGGAGAATAACTACCCAAAAAGCTAAGAAGAAAAGTCAAGCTAATCTACTAAGCCCTGACATTCGTGAGCAAGAAGAAAAACAAAGGAACACTAAGCTAAAGGAGATAATAATCCCCTGCTACTCTCCCCAATTCCTATCTAATGGCCCTCCTTTGTGCGGCGGCTCACCAGGGAGAAGAAGCCGTTCGTCCGTCATTCCTTTGCAGAAATTACCAAAATGAGCGTGACATTCTTTTTTAAAAATGCCCCTGGGACAAGCTCTATCATCTGGATTCCTTTTCTATCAAATTGACACCTGTTATTATATTTTCGTTCTACTCTCTGAAATAAATGCAAATTACGAAAAAATGAGTAGAATCTAATAATTAATCCACATCAGATCAAGTAATGAGGGAAATTAATAATAAATTAAATAGTAAAATTGCAACCTATCATCTAACATTAGCTAACAAGACTTCTACCATTTCGGGTTTTGCTTAGAAATCAGTCTGATAGTTTAACTTGCTTCGTCCAGCTTTATGAGTTGCTTTTTTTTTTTTTCCATATTTGACATTTCATCTGACTTTAATATGGGGACCAAGTTAGTATTGTTGACATTTCATATCTAAGACCAAGTTAGTATTGTTGACATTTCAACTGACTTAATTAGTATTGTTGACATTTCATATCTAAGACTTCTTAATTAATTAATTTGTTATAAGAACTATAACGTATGCGTGTTTTGTAAGCTTTCATGTTTTTTTTTTAATTCTTGTGGACCAGCAACGGATAGTTTCTTCTAGTACCAAGCTTCCTTTGAAGTTCTTTATTATTATTTTTTTTGCGTGTCCAAATGTAAATTAAAAGAACCAACAACTTTGAACAAGTCTATATCTAGTAAAGATAGATATAAAGAGGGATACTATATCACTGCAACAGTAAAGGGATTTGGCGAGGAGCAAAAGTCCATGCCAAAAGTTTTGACATCCTCGCCAATTAATTTCAGCGAGAAAAATGCTTCCTCGCCAAGTTTCTTGCTAGATGCTCATCGCTAAAAGTTATTAGCGAGGATGCTGCTGCTTTTCTCGCTAACGAAACAGATCAATAGCAAGGGTTGACCTCCTCGCTAATAGCTCAATTACTATGGCGAGAAAAACTTTTCTCACCACTAAAGTTAAAAACTCCCCACAAAAACCAGTAGTTCCTTGCAAATAGTCAAGGTGATTTGCTAGGAAAAATGACGCATCCTCACCAATAGTATAGAATTAGCAAGGAGTCATTTGACAAATCTGCAATGCCCCGCGTACCAGCAAAACATTTTTGGCCAGGAAAGTTTCCTCTCTAATAAATGATAATTGATTATTGCCTAACTGTTTGGTGGGAAAATGTTCCTCTCCAATGCTGTTATGAACATTTCTTAATCCCATTTTAGCATGCTAATCTTAATTCTCTGAGCAAATTACTGGGTGGTTTTATTAGAAAATTTAGCTGCAAATAGCTTCAATTTGGCTTCTCATGTGTCTGTTGTACATTTTCCAGGTTCTTGGAAATTTAACTCCCTAGAACTAAGATTTAAAGGTTGGATGATCATTACCTCCAAGATGATGATAACCCAAAAAATTTTGGTCACTAAGCTCCAAGAAAACCGTGGAAATGAAGCTCCTCTCCTAGTCCAAGATGATCTCCAAGTTGTTTTGAGGTTGTGGTATGAATTTGAAGTGATTTGGTGCAAGATTGAGTGAGATGATGAAGAAGTTTTGGGTCTTCTTCGTCCTTGGTGTGACCAGCTGTCTTGAGAGAGAAAAGAGAGAGTAGAGAGTGTTGTTTAGCTTCTTGAGGAAGATTGGTAGGTGTGAGGGTTAAGTGCTCAAAAGTCAACCCTCCAATAGTGCACGCACGCGCTCGTTTCGTGCCCGTTTCCTCTCGGGTTTGTTTCACTTGTGCACTAAACCTCTAATGCACTTCCATTAATAATATTATTGTTCACTCTTAATAGTCTAAGAATAAATATCCAAAGTCCCTCAATTACTCGCACGTGCGAAAACGCGAACTTTCGATTTGTGCGCGATAAAGCGAAATTTCTAAGAAATTCTTATAACGATAGTATAGCTAACTAATACTTGGATACTTAAACATAAAAATAACTCTTTTAGGGTAAACCAATAAATAAGTGAATAAAACGATAAATAAATAAACAAATAAAAATAAAATTAAGATAAAATACGAGTCCTCACATCCTCTTCCCCTTAAAAGAATTTCTTCCTCGAAATTATACCTTGATTTGCGAACAGGTCTGGGTATTTTCCTCGAATTTTTTCTTCAACTTCCCAGGTTGCTTCCTCCAGTCCATGGTTCCTCCAGAGAACTTTCACCAATGAAATCTGCTTGCTCCTCAGTTCTCTCACCTTACGATCTAGAAACTTCACCGGTTTCTCCTCATAGGTCAGTGTCTCATCAATTTCTATACTTTCCGATTGCAAGTTATGAGAAGGGTCTGGATGATACTTCTTAAGCATGGACACGTGGAAAACGTTGTGAATCCGAGACAAACTCGGTGGTAGTTCCAACTTATATGCTACATTTCCCACGCGTTGGATAACCTTATAAGGTCCTACAAATCTCGGTTGTAACTTCTTTCCCTTTCCAAACATTAAATTACTTTCAGAGATGTAATCTTAAGAAATACTTTATCTCCAACCGCAAATTCCAAATCCTTTCTCCGATTATCTGCGTAACTCTTTTGACGACTTTGTGCGGTCTGAATCCTCTGGTGTACCAACTTCACTTTTTCATTGGCCTCCTCAATCCAAGGCACTGTAGTCGGGTCTAAGATTTTTCGTTCACCTATTTCATTCCAACAAATCGGAGATCTACACTTCCGACCATAAAGTGCTTCATACGGGGCCATTTGAATCGAAGAATGAAAGCTATTGTTATAGGCGAATTCCACCAATGTCAAAAACTTACTCCAACTCTCTCCAAAATCCAAAATACAAGTCCTCAACATATCCTCAAGAGTTTGAATTGTCCTCTCGGACTGTCCATCGGTCTGGGAATGGTAAGTAGTACTAAAATTCAATTTAGTCCCCAATATTTCTTGCATCTTTTGCCAGAATCTTGAAACAAATCTAGGGTCTCTATCAGACACAATACTTACAGGTATCCCATGTAACCTGATAATCTCATCTAAGTACAACTTGGCTAACTTTTCCAATGGGTACTTCATATTAATCGGCAGAAAATGAGTCGATTTGGTCAATCTATCCACTATCACCCAAATGGCGTCATGACTTCTTTGTGTCCTAGGTAATTCCGATACAAAATCCATACAAAATCCATAGTGATGTTCTCCCATTTCCACTCAGGTATCTCCAAAGGTTGCAAAAGTCCTGATGGTTTCTGATGTTCACCTTTAACCTGTTCACAAACCAAACAGGTCTGGACAAATTGAGCAATCTCCTTCCTCATGCTCTCCTACCAATACAAACTCTTCAAATCTTGGTACATTTTATTCCCTCCAAGATGTACCGTAAACTTCGATCGGTGTGTCTCTTCCAAAATTTTCTTCTTAAACTCTTCATCATTTGGCACTACTATCCGATTCCGAAACCTCAATATGCCATTCATTCCCAAGTTAAAATCCGACTCTTCTCCCTTTTTGACTCTTTCCGACCACTTTTGCACTTTAGTGTCCTTTTCCTGGGCTTCTTTAATACGTTCCAACAAAGTGGAATTCACTACAATATTTTCAAGAATTACTTTCCTCGGTTCAAGTCTAGGATTTCAATAACTAATTTCTTCTAACAAGTGTAATTCCTTTATCATCAATCCGGCCACTTGCACTTGGTGACTCAAAGTATCGGCCACTACATTGACTTTCCCTGGATGGTACTTTATCGTGCAATCATAGTCTTTCAAGAATTCCATCCACCTACGTTGCCTCAAATTTAGCTCCTTTTGAGAAAACAAGTACTTAAGGCTTTTGTGGTCAGTAAAAATCTCAAATGTTACTCCATACAGGTAGTGTCTCCATTTCTTTAAAGCGAACACTACAGCCGCTAACTCCAAATCATGAGTCGGATAATTTCCTTCATGCGGTTTCAACTTCCTAGATGCATACACTATCACTTTATCATTTTGCATTAATACACATCCCAAGCCCTCCTTGGAAGCATCTGTGTAGACCACAAAACTATCATTTCCATTAGGTAGAGCTAATACAGGCGCTCTTGTCAAACGTTTTTTCAATTCCTGGAAACTCTCTTCACACTTAGGACTCCATATAAACTTCCCACTTTTTTTGGTTAATTCAGTCATAGGTCCAGCAATTCTAGAAAATTCCTTAATGAATCTCCGGTAATACCCTGCTAATCCTATAAAACTTCGAACCTCAGTAGGATTTTCCGGTCGTTTCCACTTTGAAACAGCTTCAACCTTAGCTGGATCCACTTAATCTCATCCTTAGAAATTATGTGACCCAAGAATGTTATTTCCTTCAACCAAAACTCACACTTGCTAAACTTGGCATACAATTGGTGTTCCCTCAGGGTTTGTAAAATAATTCTCAAGCGCTTCTCGCGATCCTCCACATTCTTAGAGTATACTAGTATATCATCAATAAATACCACCACAAATTGGTCCAGATAAGGCTTAAAGACCCTGTGTGTGAGAACCCGTAAAACCCTAATTATTATCCTAAGGTTTATTTCCCCTTAATTGCATGTTTTCTGCATTTTCTGGCTTAGAAATATTTTCTTAGTGGATTTTATGAGCAATTATAGTTTTAAGATGATTTTTCTAGCATTGGAGAATTTTTAGAAAATTAAGAGTAAATAGTGGACGTGGGACCCACTAGTGCGAAAAGTTCGGAAAAATTCGGCCAATAAGGTTAAGTTTCGGATACTGTTTAAAATTTATCGGGTGTTAAGTGATAAGTAGAATGTGTGAAGTGATTGATGTGAGAGAGGAAAGAAAGATAAGAATGCATTTATGGAGGTGACAAGTGTCACCTCCTCATTGGAAGTTTTTTTAAGAATTACTATTCCCAATTTTGACTTTTTTGACCAAAGGATTATATATCAAAAAAATGCACAAAAATCACCATTTTTCTTCTCTTGTTGGCCGGCCACCTTGAGCAAGGAAGGAAGAAACTTTCTTCACCATTCAAGCTTCTACTTGTTGCAAATCAACCAAAAACATTGGTTACATCCAATTCCATTCCATACAATCTTACCTTCTAGTGCTAGTAAGTTGTTTATTGAAGTTTGGTTGAAGGTTTAAGGTGTTCAACAACCTCTTCTCTCTTGTTTCTTGGTAAGTGAAGCTTGAACACCCACTTACACCCTATGAAGCTTAAATTATGCTTAGTAGTGCTTGAAGTGCTGAAATTTCTGGTTTTCTCTTGGTTTGAAGTGATTTGGTGAAGTTTTTCATTTTATTGATGATTTTTCTGGTTTAATATGATCTTGATGTTGGGTGCTTGTATGATGGATTGTAATGGTTGGAAATGACTCTAGTGAGTGTGAATTATAGTTAAATGCAATCAATTTTGGTTTTGGTGTGAAAAATGGAAAGTTAGGGTTCATAAAATCCCAATTCTGTCCGGTTTTGGATCATAGGGTTAGAGGCCGAATTTGACTTTTCTCAAAACATAAAAGTTGTAGGTATTGGTGAGTTTGATGTGGCTGCAAAATTTCAGGTTATTTGGATTAGTGTGGAGTGAGATATGACGAAATTACTGTAGCTGTTCTGCTTTGGACAGAATGCGAAAACTGTGATAGTAATTGGCTATTTTGACTGGAATTGGTTTGGATTTTGGAGTTGGTGTTTTCTGATGAAATGTAGCTGGATGACTTAGCTAACTTATGCCTTTGGAATTTCGGCAATTGGACTTGTATGGACAGAGATATACTGATTACAGTTTTTGGTGATTTTCAAACCTGTTTTGGTAATTCTGGTATAGTATTTGGCACTTTCGACCTAGTTAAGCTAGGAACTGGATTGAGTGACCTTCTACATTGTTGTAACCCTGTTTCATAGCTTCGAAATGGTGGGTCTTACACCCCCAACCGATAATTGTAGTGAGAGTTGTGCCATTACCGCATTATAAGATCAAACACGGTTTTTCTATTAAGGCTTAAGTTAAGGTCATATATTAATTGCTGGTTTGCTATCATGCCTACTTATGGATATGAAACCCTATTGGGGTTATGAATTAGTGATGTTTATGGCTCGGTATCGAGTCTCATTGCATTTGTTATGTGATTCTAGGGCGTGACGGTAGCTCACGACGTCTTGGTGATCACGGTGTATGAAACACCATTTTCTCACTTGGTGAGTATACCACTCACTAAATTGTTACTATGTGGCTTTGTTAAATGTTATGTGATGCCTTGATGGCTTACTTGGATATTGAAATTGATTAAGGTGAGGGTGTACTTGACCGCCCTCACCTCTTTTGATATTGTCACTGATTGGCTACCGTTTTACTGCATTACTGAACTTGATATATTGGTTGGTGAATTCCATTTTATGGAAACTGATTTGGTGTTGTTTGGACGATGTCCAACGACCTTATTGTATTACTGAGCTCAACCCCGTATGGTAGTCAATTGGATCGAGCCGGCGAGGGCTTGGTCGTGAAGATTGAATTGCCACGGGGACTGTACTGGGGAACCTTGTGGTAATGAGACCCTTGGTTCCGGTAAACTCGAGTATTACCAAAAACTACTGAATTGGAGTGCGGGCCCGGTTGGGGTATGTTGGGTGGAAGGAATGGGAGTATAGTGAAGTCTACGGTTTGGTACTCTTAACATTGACGGAGGGTCAATGAGATTGGATCAAGATGGCAAGCGTGGAATTGGGCTCTTGAGAGCCGACCGTATCCTTTTACCGTTTTGCTTCATTGCTTATTTACGCACTTTAAATGAAGGTTCATTCTTATATGACTTTGATTGCTTATTGGGTGGTATACCACTGGGCTTTGGCTCATTCCGTGTTATTTGTTTTCCTTACAGGAATATAATTGCTTTTGAAAATGGACTGGATAGTCAATTGCCATACTGAGCTTGTAAATGTCTTTTGTATAGCTCTTGAAGTGAAACCCTAATGTATCACGGGATTCATTTCCTTTTGATAGGCAAATCGAATGTGTACTTCCTTAGTGAATAGTTTTGGCTTGCCGTTGTGGCTTGTAAATGGCTAATGTTATGTTGTATATGTTTTTCGATGCTTGGTTGGGTTTCGGACGGGTCGGTTACTATTCATGGCCGACTCTGGAGTTCGTTTCTTTTATTTTGGGATATTTTGCCCTTTTGCCTTGTTGCGTGCGTTATAAGTTTCAAACGTGATAGATCGCTTTATACTGCACCGTTAGTCCTGGCGAGAGCTGGGCAGGCAGTCCGCTAACCTCTTTGGTTCGCCTTAGGGGAAGGTGGGGCTGTCACACTGTGCATTAGATCCATAAAAGCAGCAGGTGCATTGGTCAGTCCAAATGGCATTACTGCAAATTCAAAGTGTCCATACCTCGAATTAAAAGCAGTTTTGGGTATATCTTTCTCCAAAATCCTCAATTGATAGTAATCCTGTCTCAAATCCAACTTCGAGAATACTACCGCCCCTTGCAATTGGTCAAATAATTCATCAATGTGGGGCAATGGGTACTTATTCTTAATAGTGACATCATTCAAGTCTCGGTAATCTATGCACGGCCTTAAACTTCCATCCTTTTTCTTAACAAACAAGATCGGGGCTCCCACGGTGAATCACCCTCTTTTATAAAACCCCGTTCCAACAAGTCCTGCAATTGTAATTTCAATTCTTTCAACTCAGCTGGAGCCATTCTATATGGCATCTTAGAGATAGGTGCTACTCCCGGAGTCGCATCAATCTTAAAAACTATTTCCCTTTCCGGGGGTAAAGATTCTAACTCTTCAGGAAAGACATCTGGGTACTCTTTCACTACAGGCATGTCTTCCAGTCTCACTTTATCACTAGGAGTGTTGATTAGAAAAGCCAAGTATCCCTGAACTCCCTTACTAAACATTTTCCTAACTCGAATCCCTGAGATAAGTGCAGATGAAGCTAATCTGCCCCTTACATCCAGTTTCAAAATCGCCTCTTCCGGAATGCACAATTCTACCATTTTCGTCTTACAGTTCAATTGGGCATTGTAACGAGCTAACCAGTCCATTCCTAGGATCACATCGTATCCCTTAATCGCTAAGCTTATCAAATCGGCCAGTAATTTTCGTTCTCCAACCCAGATCTCATAATCTCTGAATACCAAGTTAGCGATTAGAATTTGGTCCCCAGTAGGCGTCCTAACCTCTAAGTCATAAGGTAACTTAATTGGTTTCAAGTCTATTCCACTCATGAAATTAGGGTTTACAAAAGAATGTGTTGCACCCGAATCAATTAAAATCTTAGCTAAACGGTGGAAAATAGGGATCGTACCTTCAACCCTCTCAGTCGCATCGAGTATCTGTTGATGGTCCAGTGCATAAACCCTGGCAGGTACATTAGGTCGACTTTTCCCAATACTGGTCTGCTTAGAGGTTGACTTTTCGGATCTTTGGGTGCTACCTCCCACCTTCAACTTATTTGGACAAGTCGCGAGCTGGTGCTCGATACTACCACAAACCAAACACTTCCCAGACTTTCTCCAACAATCATTCTCAGAATGGTTGGGTTTACCACAGTACCCACAAGTAATTTGAGGTGTCACTGTCGAACCACTAGAAGGCACTCCTTTTGCTTGAACCGGCCCACTACGACCTCCTCTGGATAAAGCTCCCCTTGAAGTTCCAACGGTCCTCATTCCTCCCATTCCTCTTCCCATTTTGGAAGGCTGTGTATTCTTACTAGCCTGTCCAGAAGTATGACAAGAAAAGTTCCTTTTTCTATTATGGAAGTCTCTAACTTGCATTCTTGCACTCTCAACCCTTTGTACTTTCTCTAGAGTCCCAGTAAATGTAGAGATTTGGGTTGCGGCCAAACCCTCCTGGATTTCTACATTAAACCCTTGTATAAACCGTCTTATCCTTTTCCGTTCATTGATTACCAATTCAGGGGCATATTTAGAAAGTTTAGTAAATTTCCCTTCGTACTCCGCTACACTAAGAGTTCCTTGTTTCAACTTGATGAACTCATCCACTCTCTTTTCTTGGATTAAGGGTGGAAGAAACTTTTCATTAAACTCCCTCGTGAAATTCTCCCAAGTCCAAGAGGTTTGGGCTCTCTCCCACTTTCCCTTTATCATGTCCCACCAAGCACGTGCTACTCCCTCAAATTAGAAAGCAGTAAAGTTCACTCGCCTATTCTCGGTATAGTCTAAAGCGGCGAATATGTTGGTCATCCTCTCCAATCAATTCTCCGCTATCTCAGGATCAGGTTCACCAATGAACTTAGGCGGGTTAACTTTCATGAACCTCTCCAAGGCTCTATCTTCCCGTCTATCCTGTCCCCCAGTTTGATTAAGTGGTCCAGGACCCTGTCTCTCAACTAACCGTTCGAGAATATCGGTCATTCTGTTAATGGTAGTAGCCACTTGGTTACTCTCTATATTCACTTGTCCCTGTGTCGGTCCAGTTGCCGATCCCTGGTCATCCCCTTGAGGTTGGGCTTGTCTAGTCCCTCGTCCACGATCTCGACCACTCTTTCGTCCTTCTATTATCCTAGTTGTGCTTAGTGTAAGAAATAAATCAATTACGCGGGAAAAAGTTAAAAGCAAGAACCAATCACCAAAAACATTAGAAATAGCAATAATTTATATTCATTATCATGTCAAGATCCATACAATTAGCAAGTCATGGGGGAGTACAAAATATAGTGCACACGACATTAGAAAAGTACTTTTAGTCACACACAACTAAAGTAAAGTCAAGTGCCTCAAAAGTAGGCCACACAGTCATACAAAAATACAATGGCTTTGGCACTAACATCACCCCAGCTAATTCTAACTATATCAGTCAAAAGGGTCTATCACTCTGAATCTAATCCACAGTAGGGTTACTAGGTGGAATCTCCTCCTCAAGATCCTTCTCTTGATCTGGACTCTGGATAATATCCATCACTTCGTCAACCAACCTACCAGTATCTGCTAGGATCCCAGAAGCCCGATCTCGGACCTCCTCACCTAACCTAGTGGGTCGAGCCCTAGTCCTCTGGAGCTCCTCACGAGTGACCTCAGCCGTAGCCATCTCGCCAGCTAATACCTCCTCAAGCTCAGCAATCCTCTCACCCTGAGCACTAACCATCTGTCTCACCTCGTCCACCTCCTCAAGAAAATCTCAGTTGATGTTCACCAACTGATGACACTCGTCGTCCAGAGCTAGTACAAGGTGGTTCGGGTAGGCATATGTCAACCTACACGAATATCGAGGGTACCTAGTACATGGCGAATAATGCACAAGAGCTCCTCCACCAAGAGTTCGGTAGTAAATAGGCCTAGGGGGCTCTACACGGCCATTAGCTTGACCATTCCCATTAGCAGCAGGGGTCCCATTCCCGTTCTCTATCCCTACAAAACAACCACACTTTTCGGATTAGAAACTTAGTCACTAGCTCGCTCAGATATCACTTAAAGTATGACCAAATCATCCTATCTCAAATTTTAAGGGTAAGGTTTCTAGTATATCTCCCAAATAGATCTCTAACCAAGCGTTCTGATACCAACTGTGACACCCCCACTTCTCCCTAAGGCGAATCAAAGGGTATCCGCGGAATACCTGCCCAACTCTCGCCAGGACTCGGTACAATTCCTGTTCAAACTTAATACAATACTAGCCATCCCGACAAGATAAAGTAAGAAAGTGCGGAAAGTTCTATAAATAATATCTGATCATACACTACAAGTTCAAAATACATCAATTCCCAAAATATACAACTACCAAAAGGTCTAGTCGATTACATTTGAAACCCTAATACAAAAGTACATCCAAAGGGTTTCTTCGAGTTTCACTCCAAGTCCGTTCCTGTTAAGGAAAACAAATCTACGGGGTGAGCAATTGCTCGTGAGGCCAAGAAACACACATGCAAGCACGTTGTCCAAATAACAATCCCATTTAACAAGAAAAACAATAATATTTGGGTAATTAACAATTCAAGTGAAATATGAACAGAAACAATTCAAGGATATGGTAGCTCTCAGGAGCTAAGTTCCACTTGCTTTGCCAGATCTCAATCGTATACCTTCCCGTGGGGACTCTCTGTCAACCGGGTCGTTATTTTCAATCCGTAGACTCTACTTTACTTCACAAGTCCTTCCACCTTACAACCCCCCACCGGGCCCGAACGTCGATAAAGGCGCTACTGCACGAGTAGTCCAAGCAAGATCTCTCCAATAGATCAAACTTATCATATTATTCTCATGGCTCACCAAAGTTCCCGACCAAACCCATGCCGGCTCGAGTCCCAAGGTCACCCTATGGGTTTAGGCATCCCTCATTTAACATTTATGAGTCGAGGAGATTCACTCCAACGACGTATGCAGTCATAGCATACCATTTCATTTCATTCATTCATTCAATACATTCAATCATTTATTCCATTTCAATTGATTCAATCATTTTCAATCAATTCAATTATGGTTCATTTAAATGAGAACGAGTGCGATAAAGTACACACTCGACTCAACAGTTAAAGCCATTCTATTCATAACTGGTAAATTCACATAATTTCAACTATTCATGTACTTGACACTCACCAATCAAAAACAAGGAAGTAATGCCCACTTGAGGGTTCAGGCGTCCACCGTGGGATCCTCTTGAGTGCCTGAGCTATTAAAAATTAACCATTACACACTATCGTTTAAAACCCCTAATTATCAAGAAAGATTGCACTCCTATACAATCTTAGAGAATATCATGAAAATGAGCTTTAATTTTCTCGTAAATCGAGGCTCAAAAGTGGGGTTTAAAAATACAAGAAAAATCTGATTTTCATCTTTGAAATCCAGTGTAAAATGGTCAAACGATATCGAAGGAAAATTGAGAGTTCTAAAAACTCAATTTCCTTTAAGTTCAGAAATTTCAGATTTGACAAGCAATCTTTGAAAAATCGTATCTCACTCTCTGTAGGTCCAAAATTGGAAAACTTGGTACCGTTGGAAAATAGTTTCGAAGTACTAAAAGTTCCTAGAAGACACTTTTCCATGATTCAAAATGAAAGGCATTCGAATTTTGGTTTCAAGTTGCTGATTTGGGCTCCCCGGACAGATTCGGGGTTGGTTTTTGACAAACTTTGGAAATTCGGAAAAATTCACAGAATACGAACTAGCCTCTCAAATTTGAAACTCAATTAGAGTTACAATCAAAGTTTAAAACACAACAAACAAAACAAGAATCGGACTTTTGAGCCAAGATATAGCAGTTCAAAGTTGCTGAAAATTTCTCACTGAACGAGCATTTTCCAGATTTAAAACATAAACTTTGGGACTTCAGTTGGGCATAGAAATGGACTTGGAATGGCACCAAATTTGGTGGTATTACCCTACCATATAAGGGATACTCCTCTGTCAACTTTCACTTGAAAATTCACAAGGGAAGGCAGTTAACTAAACTACCAAAGTTCAAGGAAATCCGATGACAAATCTGTCTTCAAGCTTCCGTTTTCCGTTTTCAAACATTTGGCCAATGAAATCATCTCAAACATGGTTCATTTATGAATAAAATGTCTAAGAAACATCCAAATACATTTGGTAGGCGATTGACACCAAAAGTTTCAAAATAACAAGTCCCCATTCGAAATAAGCCATTGGCTAATCCAAAAATTAGGGTTTTCAATCACTGATGCAGTTCTGTAATTTAGCCACAACTCACTCCATTCAACTTGGAATTGGATGTGGTTGGTGGTGTTGGAAACTACATTCATAAGGCTACAATTTCTCAGAAGAAATCATTCTGAAATTCTGTCCATAACTAGCTCATATTCAAGCAACAATTCACAGCACATAACAGGTTTTCTAACACAGCAGTGAAGCAGGACAGGTAACTTTGAAAAGCTGGTACGGCTCACTCGAGTCAAACTAGGGGATGCATTTTATACTGTTAGAAAATTGGAAGTGTCTAGTTTCTAATGCCACAAACGGCACTCGATTTTGACATTGGAGCAAATATTTATGGTCATTTAAAATCCGCTGCCAGAGTGACTCTGAACACGTTTTCCAGCTATGAAGAAATTTCGAAATCCAAACATTTATCCAACCAAATCAAGTGATTTTTGGTGGAAACTTTCCACTCAACATATACAACATATCTAAATCAAAATCAAGAAAATTTGACCACCAAAAAATCACACCAAGGGGTACAGCAAGGACAGGGCAGAACCGGCCCTTCTCCCTTTGGTTTTTCCTTTGAATTTCTTTCCACTATTTCGACTTACAACCACTAGATCAACACTTAATCAACATAAATAACATCCAAAATCATAAAATCAGTCCAACATGTCCATTGTGGGATTTCATAGAGCCCACTCAAGTGATTTTCAACAAAATAAAGGTACCCATATGAAGCTACAAGCTTCCAAGTGAAATTTAACTCCCTAGAACTAAGATTTAAAGGTTGGATGATCATTACCTCCTAGATGATGATAACCCAAAAAATTTCGGTCACTAAGCTCCAAGAAAACCGTGGAAATGAAGCTCCTCTCCTAGTCCAAGATGATCTCCAAGTTGTTTTGAGGTTGTGGTATGAATTTGAAGTGATTTGGTGCAAGATTGAGTGAGATGATAAAGAAGTTTTGGGTCTTCTTCCTCCTTGGTGTGGCCGGCTGTCTTGAGAGAGAAAAGAGAGAGTAGAGAGTGTTGTTTAGCTTCTTGAGGAAGATTGGTAGGTGTGAGGGTTAAGTGCTCAAAAGTCAACCCTCCAATAGTGCACGCACGCACTCGTTTCGTGCCCGTTTCCTCTCGGGTTTGTTTCACTTGTGCATTAAACCTCTAATGCACTTCCATTAACACTATTATTGTCCACTCTTAATAGTCTAAGAATAAATGTTCAAAGTCCCTCAATTAATCGCACGCACGAAAACGCGAACTTTTGATTTGTGCGCGATAAAGCAAAATTTCTAAGAAATTCTTATAACGATAGTATAACTAACTAATACTTGGGTACTTAAACATAAAAATAACCCTTTTAGGGTAAACCAATAAATAAGTGAATAAAATGATAAATAAATAAACAAATAAAAATAAAATTAAGATAAAATACGAGTCCTCACATGAACTTGCCGAGACGAGGGTGTACTTTATCACCCTTGTCCTCTCTCTTTCTGATTACATGATACTTGTTACATGAATATATATGACTTGCACTTATACATGAACATGTTTTAAGTCGTGAGCACTGAGCGGCTCGAAGTATCACGCCCTATTCGGGTAGGAGGTACCGCTCACCCCGACTCAGTGCTATGATCGACTCAAAGTCGATTGGAGCGTTGTCTCGTCGACCAAATACACGTGTCAGGACACCCCAACCCATCGACTAACCTTGTAACTCGAGCCGGCAAGGGCTTGGTCGAGAAGCTTGGTGAACCTTGGGAAATAATAGCTTGATCTTTTGAGATCTTGCTTGGCATACTCGAATAGTATCGCTACCCTTACATGTTTGGTTCCGGATCCGAATGGGTGTTATATTGGATGGAGGAAGTAAGTGGAGCACTACGGTCGTGTTACTACTCCGTCGACCCCAGATGGCTCAAATTGATCGAGACGTGGAAATAGCTCCTGAGAGCTCCTGCATCCTCCTTGTGTGTTAAATTCCTACTTGTGCACTTAAATGAAATGTCATGTTTAAAGTTGCTTTTAAGCATGTTATTTGATTGATTGGTGTTACTTGCTTGCCTGTTTATTTTCTTGGCCTCATTGAGCGTTCGCTCATCCCTTTAAGTTTGTTTTCCTTAACAGACTTTGGAGGTGGATTGGAGGATCTAGACTAGCGATTTGGTGGAAGCTAGTATATTTTGTATGAATTTGGTGACTCTTAAATTGTAACTTTTGTTACTCTTGGTTGGTGGTTTGTAATGATAATTGTTAACCCTTGAAGTTATGGCTTGTATATTTGAAGTACCTTTTATTTAAGTCGATGGTAGTTTTGTAGCTCTATATTAAGGTTGAACGAGTGCGTGAGTCCTGACAAGAGTTGGGCAGGCGTCCTGCTGATATCCTAGGGATCGCCCTAGGGAGAGGTGGGGGCGTCACAAGAAGAATGAAAAATAGAGTTTAATTGATATGCTAGCAGATCTGGGAGATCTAGCCACAGATCCTTAACTTGGTTTGATGGTGGTTAGGATATTTTCAAGGGTTTTTCTCTACTTTTTCTCAAACTTTAAGCCTCCCAATATATATTACATATGTGGCACAAAACAAGGGCATTTTAGGCACTATGTAACTTCATAAAATACTCTTTAGTTTTCTTAGAATTCTTCTTCTAGAATAGTATTGTATTTGCCAAGTATAGATGAAGATCAAGGTGTAAAAAAGAGGTTACAGAGACTCAATTATGATGGGAGTTTTCTTACCTCAACACTTTAATTCTTGTATTTTGAATTTATATATTGAGTTATTAAACAAGCATGGTGCTTTCTTTCTAGTCTTCCTTCCTTGGACTTGGATGAATCTCTAATTGTTGTTGGATGAATTAGTTAGGTTATTTGTTTTATTCTTTGAGCATGATATTTTATGCTTTTATACTTGATATTTACAATTGTTTGGCCATTAACTATGAGCCATTTTAAGGTGTTGGATGATGAGCTAATGTTATTGTTCAATACTAGTTTATAAAAGGATACAATTTCAATTGTAGATTCACCATTGAAGAAATACACCATTATGGTCTGTTACAAATAGTTTCACAGATTTTAATGAACTTATAGTTGATTTTATCCTACAAAAGTAAGATATAGAATTATTATAGGTATGGTAGATATATTGGAGAAAGCAGGCATCCGTACATTCGGAAATTATACCATTTTTTAGTCAAAGGAAGTTCAATTAATTAGATTATTTCACTAGCATAAGTTAGGTGGAAATTTGATGTCCTAATAGCTTTTGATAGTACTTTTTAAATTTTTATCATATATTTGTTGTTTAAATTTATTTATTGCATTTTTATCAATCTAAATAATAGAGAAATTCGATAATAGTTAGTAATTAGTTAATTTTTCCTAAAGGATCAACACTCAAATACTTCCTATACTCAAATACAACTTGCGCACTTGTAGCAATGAAAGTTTAAGTATAATCAGAACTCCGCAATCAATAAAGTTTTAACAAGATTATTACTGCTTGAAAAATGACAAGAACATCTTTTTTTTTTTTTTTTTTTTTTTGCTTCTTAGTCAAGATGGAGGTGAAAATCATTTTAGCTCTACTTTCACTATTGACTTTTTCTACGGAATATTTTCTCATCTTGTGATCTTTATGTGTTGCACTACAGCTTTGGCCATCTGATATTATGCAATTTTTCATGGATTTCAAAATAGTACTTCACCATTTTGACATCGGCAAACTAATTATTTTAAGATAGAGTTTATTGGACTTACTACATGTTTTCAACAAGCATATGTTATAGTGTACGGCTGTAATTGCATATGTGAGAAATACTTATTTTTTTAATGTTTTAAGCAGATGAGTACGTACTCAAGAGAGGTAAATTTTAGAGGAGAGGGATTGGTTGAGTAGTATGGGAGAAGGGAGTGTAAGTGAGAAATATCATGTTCGAAACTTCTCACTGATTGAAAAAACAAAAGAAAGAAGCAAGATCTATGTCCTCTCCTCTCTATTTTGGAAATTAATAAAATTTTGGGTCCCAAAAAAAAAAAAAAAAAAACCTTTAGTATTTTGGTAAAAAAATTAAAAAAAAAACTTTAGTATTTTGGTAAAAAAAAAAAAAAGTAGATGAGTATTACCACGTATCTTTCCCTATGAAAGCCATACGAATGATGAAATGAATTATTTCTGGGCCTAGCTTATGTCTTGCACAGCAAAACTTATTTGATTTGCTGACAAACAATTTAAAATCGGTTTCTTGATTACATTTTCACCTCATATAAATATTTATTTGAAAGAAAACTAAAATAAACACCCATCTTAAACACTCCAAAACAAAACCAACCAAATTGAGAATTTAGGGTGATAAATTATAAAACCTATAAAGTAGGTCTAAACTCTAATATCTATTTCGAACAAATTTCTTGTCTTCACTATTTTTAGAGAAAATAAATAAATATATGATTGACCCTAAACATCATTGAACTAGTAAATAGTGAAACATCAGGGAACCTTGTTGCACAAAGTTGTTACAATTATTCCTCTACTCCGCAGACGAATTAGCGGTCGTTGTAGAAAAGATTGAAGACAAACCAAATTGAAGCAATTTGGACGACTTGGTCAATTTCATGATCACGTGAACGACAACACGTTGTAGACGCGTTCACAACAATTCACTGCCCATTTTCTAGCCTCTATTTTATAAAGGGTTGCCACATAAATACGAAATGGACCCCCCAAAGACTTTGACGTTGAAAACTAACCCTTTGTGAAGTCTACATTTTCTCTTTGTGAGTGTCGCAGTCTAAAAGTACTACTGTTTTTTGAAGTTCCAAAACTATAATTGGTTTCGGATCCTTGAAACTTATCTATATTACGTTTAGGCACTGACATTTCCAGAAACTAATTGTATACCCCCATTACATATAACAGTTCCAGTTGCACGGCTTTAATTTTCTGCAAAGGACAAATATTCCTTTGGTCCATAGCTGAAATCGAAGCAATATGCAGAGGGAAAAGACAAAACGAAACCAAACAAAAAATATTCAAAAAAAAATGAAGAGAAATGAAGTGTACAAGGAAAGAAATTTTGATAGAATCATCACTTTTTTTTTTCGCCTTTCTATGTAAGATACATGATGGTGAACAAATATCAGTCTGTGCTTGCATCATAGTACAAGAATTATAGCATATACATGCTCAAAGTCTATCGAGATTATAGGGGGCAAATCAACCCATTTAATTAAATTTATCCATACCCGTCCATGAATAGATGAGTATGGGTATCTTAAGTTTTTACATATGGGTATAAATAGGTTACCCAATAATACCCATTTAATAGATGGGCATGAGTATCTTAAGTTTTTGCATATGGGTATAAATGGGTTACTCAATAATACCCATTTATTAAATGGGTATTATTGGATAATCCATCAAATCCAATTAATCCATTTAGAATTGTTTTCCCCCAAATCTCCTCTCTTCCCCCGCCCATTTTTTTTTCAGATTTTTCATTTTGTTATGATGTTAACTACTTTTATTTCATTATTATTATTATTTGTTGGTTTTATTTTATCATTTTTTTTCTCTTAATTTGTTAACTTACTCATTTTTTAGCATTACCAATTTATGATAAGTTTTAGCCTCTTTTTCTACATTTCCAAAATGAAATTTTAAATTTACATATGAAAAAAAATATTAGGGGTTCAAAATTTTTGGATTAAGTTTTTATGTTAATTTTTATAGTACTTAATTTAAATTTTTATATTCTTATTATTCAATTATTAAATAGTATGTAATTTTGCGACATAGAGTACGGATAGGAAAAAAATTGATAATTAGGCTTATTGAACATTATAAGTAAATATTTAAAACTAATAATTGGTGCAAAGAATGGTATAAATTGATAATTTAGTTTGCAAAAATGAATTTAAATGAGTTTACAAAAAGTTAAAATAAATGGGTAATTGGGTTACCCAATTCATTTTTTGACTTACCCATTTATACGCATCTAATTAAATGGGTAGACTCACTTATACCCATTACCCATTTTACCGAACCCAAACCCGCTCAAGTCACCCATTTTGACACCTCTAATCGAGATGTTGTGATTCCCTAATTAGAATCTCTCATATTTAAGAACTAATGAAGAAGTTACAATTATAATGAATCTCTCATGTTTTTAAAGTAAATTATAATGAACCTAAGATAGTAATGATACAAATAAATTACAATTCAAAAGTACTACAAATTAGTCCAAAATTGGTGGGATAAATACTAAAATAGAATTAGAAGAGTACTAATGAAGAAGTTACAATTATAATGAATCTCTCATATTTTTAAAGTAAATTATAATGAACCTAAGATAGTAATGATACAAATAAATTACAATTCAAAAGTACTACAAATTAGTCCAAAATTGGTGGGATAAATACTAAAATAGAATTAGAAGAAACTCACATATAGTGAGCCTTGAATTTTAAATCTCTACTTTTTAAAGTCCCAATTTTGACTATTGAACCAAAACCTCATCAGCAAGGATTTTCTAGTTCTTTTCAAGGCTTGATTGATGAATTAGGAGAACACTTGTCACTCCACTAATATTACGTTAATCATAGCTTTTGACACCATTCTTTATTGTGATATGATATATGTGAAATAAAAATATAATTGAAAATAAGAATTGATGGTTCAAAAATATATTTACGATGCAAATAAAATAATATTTTAGAAAATTGTGTATCCAAACATTTAGGTTGCAAACGTGAGGCCTCGCAATCCTATTAAGCAAACTTACCAAAAAATCCCTTGTGGTTAAGTTAACTTACGGAAAAACCCCCTATGGTAACATGTTACTTTTATTTATTTATTTTGTGTTTAGGAATAAGGTAAGTTGTATTTGGAAGATTTTATTTATTTATTTTATGTATAGAAATAAGGTGAGTTTTATTTGAAATTATTTATTTATTTATTTTATGTATAGAAATTAGGAGAGTTGTATTTGGGAGTTTTGGATTTTCTTGAAAATTTTATAAGTTCTAAGGGGTTTAGTAAGTATATCAGCTAAAATTTTGATTTAAAAATTATTTTCCATGTCAAGCAACCTCAAACTCATTAATTTAAATGATTTTTGTCAATTTTTCACATTAGTTCAATATATGAGGTATTGGATTGTATGATTTAAAATCATTAGGGATTTTTCTATAGGTTTGATTAACCACAAGAAATTTTTCTATATTATAACTCTAAGTGTATAATAGATATATCAACTAAAAATTTGTTTGTTTCCCATACAAATACTCTCGAAAGAAGCGCGTGTATTCAAACCCGTTATCAAATAACAAGGTATCGGAGTGTATGTTTTAAAACTATATGAGGCTTTTTTATATGTTCGCTTAATCTCAAGGGATTTTTCTATATTTTACCCAAAAGTTTATGTCCACGAAAATTTTGACAAAATTTCGTGGCCTCAAAGCCATGCTTTTGTAAGTGATTGGGGATTCTAGTTAATTTCCCATGAACCAAAAGCGTTCTTAGTACTTCAAATATCAGAGAAGCAATCAATAATATGAACAGATCGTAGTGGTCCAAATCTAATTAGCACAAGTAACGATCAATTTCCACAAAACACACCATTGGTAGCCTAGTCTTCTTTCCCACCCCTTGTTTTCTTTCCGTCAACTCCTTTTTTCCTTCCTGGTCCTTTTCAAGCTTCAACCCCTTAACAGTAAGTCCGGTCAATGCCGTTGCGAGTGTGCTCACATTTTCCACAGTCAGTGGTCTTCTGTCTCAATATGTTCAAAACCCCCCCGGAATACAAAAATCATCGATTCCTTTATCCCTGAGTTTTTGCTGCCTTCTTTTCACAGATTCCCAAAGGCATCTGAAAAAAATAAAACAAAAACAACTTCTTGACAAAAATACTTAGAAAACGTGCATAGTTTATCCCTTTAAAAAACAATCAGGCAGCTGCTAGTTTGAGACACAGCAACAAAGAAGGCAAAAAAAATCATGAGCAGGTATGAAAACGTCAGTTTTACACTTTCTTTCTTCTTCTTCTTTCAGCTGGTGTTCTCTCAGCTACCTTCAAAGCAAATTGCCACCATGACTAATCTTTATGAGATGCTTCAGAATAATAGTGGGAATTCATCATTTCGATGGAGTAATGCGAAAAAAGACTCTAATCCATGTTCATGGGTGGGAGTTTCATGCAGTTCAAGCAACTCCTCTGTAACTGAACTTTCTTTACCATTGTTTTCAATATCTAGCTCAGAAATTCTGCCTGTTATTTGCCAGATTGATAGCTTAGAATCTCTTGACATCTCTAATAATCATTTGAGCTCAATCCCATATGTGTTTATCTCTTCCTGTGGTGGGATCAGTGGTTTGAAACTGCTGAATATTAGTAGGAACGAATTGGGTGGTTCTTTGCCTACTTTTAATGGTTTTCAAAAGTTAGAGGTCTTGGACTTGTCTCGTAATTCTCTGATGGGGAACATCAATTTGCAATTCGATGGGTTGGATTCTCTGAAGAGTTTGAACCTGAGCTACAACAATTTCACTGGACCTCTACCAATCAATCTTGGGAAAAACAATCTTTTACAAGAACTTCAGCTATCTACTAATGGTTTTCAAGGTGAAATCCCGGTAGGGCTAGTGAAATATGGTAATTTATCTCTGATTGATCTTAGTCACAATGAACTTTCAGGATTAATCCCTGAGAGATTTGGAGAGCTTTCCAAGCTCCAAATATTGGTTCTCTCAGGAAGCAATTTGAGAGGTGAAATTCCTAAGCTCCTTGTAAAGATTCAAACACTATTCCGATTTGCTGCGAACCAGAATAATTTTGTTGGAAATATTCCTCCTGGGATTACTACGTATCTCAGGAATTTGGACCTCAGTTTCAACAAGCTAAGTGGAACCATTCCCCAAGACCTTTTATCCCCACGCAATTTGCTGTCAGTAGATTTGTCTTCCAATTTGTTAGAGGGGCCAATACCAACAGAGATCTCTTTAAGCCTCTTCAGGTTGAGGTTGGGAGGCAATTTATTAAATGGGACAGTCTCATTTCGATCATATGGAAGCCTTACCAAATTGACCTATTTGGAGCTGGACAACAACAGTCTAACAGGCGAAATACCTCCTGAATTGGGATTATGCCGAAGTTTAGCTCTCTTGAATTTAGCCCAGAATAGGCTGACTGGGGTCTTGCCTGTACAATTGGGTAATCTTGCCAATCTTCAAGTTTTATACCTTCAGAAGAATAAGTTGGTTGGAGTTATCCCTCATCAGTTTACACAGTTACACAGTTTGCAGAGAATGAATTTCAGTTCAAATTCAATTGGTGGCTCAATTCCTGCTTCAATTTCCAAATTGCAAAATCTAACAAACTTGGACTTGCGACATAATAATCTGAGTGGTCCAATTCCCATTTCCATTCGCACTCTGAATCTCCTATTGGAACTTCAACTTGGAAATAACCAACTCAGTGGAGATGTTCCAGCAATGCCATCATCATTGCAGATTGCTCTGAATCTCAGCAACAATTTTTTTGGCGGGCCTATTCCCGTGTCGCTATCTGGATTGATCGCATTGGAGGTTTTGGATCTTTCGAATAACAACTTTTCAGGTGTAATCCCGAACTTCCTCACTGAAATGGCAGGCTTAACGCAACTTGTACTTTCAAACAACCAACTTTCTGGAGATATTCCGAAGTTTAAACAATATGTTACGGTTGTGACAGGTGGAAATAAGGGTCTAAACCAAGCACCATCAAATGCTCCTCCTGCATCATCAAAGAAAAAGAGAACTGTTTCAGTTGGTGTGGTTATAGGAGCAGCAGTTGCTGCTGCCTTGGCTGCTGGTCTGCTCACATTAATTGTTATTTCTATATCAAGACGGTATTACAGGGTCAATGACATGCACCTGCAATCAGAAGAGGCCGCTTCTGAACAGCAAGTAATCCTCGGAAATCTGTTGACTGCAAATGGCATTCATAGGTCAAACATAGACTTTATGAAAGCCATGGAGGCGGTGGCAAACAACTCAAATATCATCTTGAAGACAAAGTTCTCGACCTACTACAAAACTGTCATGCCATCTGGTGCAAACTATCTGGTCAAGAAGCTTACTTGGAGTGACAAGATATTTCAATTGGGCAACCATGAAAGGTTCGGAGAAGAGCTTGAAGTGATTGGGAAATTGAGTAATTCAAATGTCATGATCCCTCTGGCCTATGTGTTGACTGTGGATAGTGCTCATCTCTTCTACGACTTTGCCCCGAAGGGTACCCTTTTTGATCATCTTCATGGTAACTCGGAAAGTGCCTTGCATTGGGCAAGTCGTTACAGCATAGCCATTGGAGTAGCTCAAGGTTTAACCTTTCTGCACGGATGCCCTTCCGGTTCAATTCTGCTCCTTGACCTTTCCAGCAAAAGTATTCTGCTGAAGTCTCTGAATGAGCCTCAGATTGGAGATATTGAGCTCTGCAAAGTTATTGATCCTTCAAAGAGTACTGGAAGTCTTTCTACAGTGGCTGGATCTGTTGGATATATTCCACCAGGTAATACAAATGCCTAGACTTTATATCTCTATGAAATCATTTTTGCACAGAGTCCGCAGATTGTATGAGATCGAGTTTTGCAGTTTTTCTTTTGGTATTCTGATGTTAAAAGCATGCATTCTGATTCAATTGTACGAGTCTCATGAGGTTTTTCTGATATGATGCATCTTTAACTCCATCTTCCTGCTCATTGAATCAAATTTATCTATGCCCCATAAACTGTAAGCAAATTCATCAAAGTTGTGCTCTGGATTGCAGAATATGCGTACACTATGAGAGTTACGATGCCTGGAAATGTCTACAGCTTTGGAGTACTCCTGCTTGAACTACTCACAGGAAAGCCAGCAGTTAATCAGGGGACTGAACTGGCCAAGTGGGTTCTGAGCAACTCTGCGCAGCAAAACAAATGGGACAACATTCTTGACTTTAGTGTGATCAAAACATCTCTTGCAGTTAGGAGTCAAATGCTTGCAGTCCTGAAGGTAGCACTCGCTTGTGTCAGTGCATCACCAGAGGGTAGACCGAAAATGAAGAGTGTGCTGAGAATGCTCCTAAATGCCAGATAACTCTCTGCATTTTTGCCACACATTGCCATACATCAGTGAGCTGCATACAACCTTTTGGTTTTTATTTAGCCTCTTTTTTCTATATGAATATGTCTCTAATACATGTATATAAAAGAAAGCTTTAGGATGAGCATATACCAAATCCTACAAACTTTACCCTAATTTTCGGCTTCTGTTCTTCTCCCCCTCCACTATCAAACTGGTTTGCAAAAGCATGCTTGTGAAAATTGTTCGTCTCTGCACTCTACAAAAGAGTACTTGTTATGAAAAAAGATAATTGACAACAAAATCTAGCTATAACAAAGTTTTAGAAGACGTTTTCATTCAAAACATCCTTGTCTGCTGTACACTAGAAATGTGACCTCCAGCATTAATAGATCAATTTACGTACTGAAAGTCCATTTCGCAGACAATAGAAAAAATTTCATTGAATTGAATGCCAATGGCAAGCATGGAAAAAGACATTTAGCGCATATGATAACCAAAGAGGGAAAAAAAAAAAAAAAAACTACGACAGTCAGAGAGTCAATGGTAACATCACAGAAGATAATACAGTGCTTAAGTTTAGTGCTACCTGTTCAAAAAAGAAAAAAACAAAAATTGCCGTAAATTTTTTATATCCCCCAAAATGGTTGGCGTAGGAACTCAAAATTCGTATATCAAAGTTCACAGCATGCAGTGGGCGTGCTTGCGTTCAATCAAAATTTGCTTTTTTAAAGCAAATTTTAAATGTCTACTTTGAACAACATCAGAGTCCCGCAACATCTTCATAAATTGCTCAGCAAACCAATGAAAGCATCCCCATTTAAAGAATTACAAGACAATGACGAGGACCATAAGAGGCTACAACTAATCACAACAAAGGAAAAAGTGAAAGTTCGAATTCACATGAATTATCTGATGCGGTTGATGCTAAGAAAATCACTCAAGAATTGTGTTGATGTTCTTCAACAATACACTTGAGTTATCATTCCGGAATTAGATTCTGAATTGTCTTCGAGGGCGCAAATGTTCACGTGCAACTAGCGCCATTTGAAAGGTAATACACTACAAAAACTTGATTCTCCCGCAATGATGAAAAATCTAAAGTGTAAGATCTTTAGGATCTTCAATTATCTTAGCTAAAGTTTGCAAGAAGGAAGCAAGGTCTGCACCATATATGACACGATGATCTGCGGTGACATTTACCTGCGAAAATTGCATGTCTCATGTTAAAATGCCAGTAGCAAGTTTCAGGTCCAAGACGCAAATAAAATAAATTATAATTAACAAAATATGATCTATGATATAAAAATAAAATTACCTGCATTTGGTTTTTCATGCCAATCCGGCCATCTTTGGTGGCAACAACAGTGGGCTGAGATGCTCCAACAGCCATAATAGCTCCCTAGAAATGAGTTAAGACAACATACCATACAGATGACTTTTTGTATTACATATCCAGAATCTATGTGCCAATTACCAGCCAAAAGCAAGAAAGAAACAGACTAATTTAATTCCTAGCACTTACAGTTCCTGGGGGTAAGATGGCATCAAAGCGATCAACCCCAAACATTCCAAGGTTAGATAGAGTGAAAGTGCCTGCAATAGGCAAAAATATTGATCATCTTTGGATTGTTACTGAAAGACAGGTGTAAACAAAGTATGAAGAAATGGTCAGCATATGATCCAGTTTACAAAGAACATTGATACCCAGCAGCAGAAAGATACTTATTCTCCAGGAATATAAGAAGCTAAGTTTGACCATCTATTAAATCTTTTTTCTTGTACTTGATTCATTTGTCTGCACAAAATTTAGGTATGAAGTTCTGAGGAATTCAAAAGCAGACACTAACAGAAGGGAGAAAAGACAATAAAAGGGGGAGAAAGAATAGCAGGATAAGAATCAGTTCATAAAGTTGCCATTTACAGAATGGCCATTTTGAAAATGGGATCCATAAGTACAATTCAAGACAATGAAGACTGCATATAAACCTATATTTTGGCATGCAGATTCAAGAAGAAAATACCATTTAGGCCATTGTAATGCACATCCTGGAAGCATATATAATATTAAGAAAGTAAATAAGAAGTATGAATTTATTCAGGGTACAGAGAATTGCAAAAATTGCATCATGTTATTATGTAAGTCCAGGAAGAAATTTAACAGGTTTCTCCATCGACAAAAGATTAAGCTGGAGATATCCACTTGATTGCCTTTTGAGATGATCCAGAGCATTGGAAGCAGACAGTGATGGAGTCGGGGATAATTTTTCAGATGGGGCACAAATAGCTAAAAGTAGCTATGCATGTATTCAATAAGACATAAAAGCATACTAGGGACCTGCTAATGCCTACGACTAATTAAAGTACCACATTTTTTGCTACCCACTAGTGGCTTATAACTACTTAAAAACAATTGCTTTTACTTGTAGTCATTATTAAATCCGTGGATTACGTATGTTGTTTATTTTAGAAATAATTGCTTCCAAACTACTTAGACACATGAATATATTGACTTTCTACAAACTATAGACACATGTACACATTGACTTTCTACTTACAGATATTTTCCTTTGGTCAGTGGAGGCACATTTACAAATCATTGAAGTTAAAAACCAACATTTTCAGAAAATTTCAAACTTATAATTAACATTTTGTTTTGGCCAGAGTGGACACATAGCAAACTGGCCAATATGTGTAGATCTGCCAAAGGAAGCAAATCAATGAAGAGAGCATGATGGTAATCTAAAAAATTACTAGAAAGTGCCCCGTATTGGTAACTAACTTAAGTATTACAATAACAGCAACAGACCCTCTAGACCTTTGTTTCAGGTTCTATGTGAATCTTGTAGCCCTAAGTGTGCATCTTGTTTGCAATCACTCCAAACTTTAACAACGTCGCATTTTTAAATTGGTTATCAGCGTCAGCTACATGGGCATAAACAATATTGTATGATGAGCAAGATTCGACATCTAGAAGAGCCTATGCTGGAGGAACAAACAAGTTTCTAAGCTCACATGGGATACCAACAAAAAATTGGTTGGATGTCTGAACATGGAAATGGTCTGAGGATCTCAACAATAGTTTAGGGACTATCATTCATAATTGTAGTAATGGGGCAAATTTTAATACTATGAATTAAAAGTCCATCACATGAAAACTACATGATGTTTTATATTAAAAGCACATTCACATGACAACTCAGATAGCAGATAGCACATTTACTAGTATATGCTAAAAAAGTCAAAACAAAACACAACGTTTTAACTCTATCTCTCTCTTGTCAACTCCCAAATAAGCAGCCTCTTAAGCTAACTAAAAGATCCGTGTCATGAAACAAGATTATCCACATCTTTGCTTGATGTGCAGACTTCCTGTTTAGGAAACTGGTTTCTTTTCAGAGTATTTATTACTTTCTCAATATACAGGTAACTAGACTTGAGACTCCTTCACTCCCCCTGGCACCCCAACCCCAATCTCAATCCTCCTCTTCAAAAAGACATATATAGAGGAAAAGTGACTAAGAAAACTTCAGAATAGAAAAAAAGCAATAAAGCAAGATAGCAAGTATCATGGATACCTACCCCCCCCGCCCCCCCTCCCAAAAGAACCCCAATCTCAATCTTCTTCAAAATGACATATATAGAGGAAAAGTGACTAAGAAAAACATTAGAATAGGAAAAAGAAATAAAGAAAGAGAATAAGTATCCTAGATATCTGGCAATGGAAATCACCGGGACAAATGAGTTGCACTCTGCATCAAATTTTAGCTAACATAGATTGATGTAGTAACAATTCTGCATATATTCACATTTAGATAACCAGCTTTGTGTCATGCAACTTCAGTTTCAAACAAGTTTGAGTGGGACTTGTATCAAAGACAACATGACTGTTTCTATTTATGTTTTCTGAGTTAATTTTTGGTACTAATAGACAACAAATAATGCCTTCTTACTTAGTGGATCTTAACATATAGACCTTGTGAGCAAGATAATAACAGATTAGACCTCTGACAGCCGCAAAACTCATGGTGTTGCAAAATCAGATCCACTAAACCAAGTTGCCAGTAACTGTCAGCGATGAAATTCGAGCAATTAACTAGTAAGCAAAGACAAACACATCAAGGACCTGTGAAATTAACTAAGCAAAAAGTAGATTCATATGTAATACAGGAATACCTGTGCTATATTCATGCGGTTGCAGCTGCTTTGCCCGTGCCTTGTCAACTAACTCTTTCCACTTTCTTGACAAAGAATATATATCAACCTACATTACAATAGCAAAATTCAAAGCTCACATTGCAGTATCCATAACATAGACAATCTACAACCTTTCAGAACCAATCCAGGATATAAAAATTAAGGTTAGCAAGTCAAATAACCTTATCAGCATCTTGAAGCACAGGTGTAATCAACCCACCATCCATGGCCACCGCAACTGCAATATTGATACTACTATTGTATGTAAAGCTTTTACCATCTCTACAACTCGAGTTTACAACAGGATTTTGAACCAATGCAAGTGCTGTTGCCTTGGCCAGTAAAGCTGTCATAGTCACTCCCTTCGATTTAATCTGAATCATTCTCAAAGTTAGATAATCATCATAAGTTTTACAAAACCACATCATTGACCACACAATCAAGCCCCAAGGCAAAGGATAAGTACTCCCTCCACGTTAAGTTTTAACTATCCAAACAAAGCCTATAGAAGATTAGACTATGAAACCGATCCCCTAGCAATACTACCATTGCAGAAACATCACAGAACTTCACAAAGTTACCACTACTTCATAATATGTGTGCCTACTCCAACAATATTCATTTGAATCAATAATGTTTCTTTAACACATGATCATTTTGCATCTCTACAATAATAAACACACAAATGACAAAACTTCCTAAGAAATAAACTAGCAAACCAAGAATCCATTCAATAATCCATAAGAAACAATAATAACCCAAGATATCACATTTTACCTTCTTATATAAAGCATCAAGCGCATCCGTTGTAATTGTATATCCAACTCTAAACGTTGGCACGGCCAAACTCTCCACCATATTCCTACTCACAGCATTCTGCATTGTTGTAAACGGCACTGTTGATCCCAACTCCACTCCAGGAAGTGCTGCAGCAGCCGCAGCGTTATCACTACTGGCCGTGGCCACCTCAGTTGCCGCCAAAGTTGCAGCCGCTTCAACATCCTTAGCCACCACTCTCCCATTAGGCCCGCTCCCAACAACACCCCGCAAATCCACACCCAATTCCTTGGCCAATTTCTTAGCATAGGGCGACGCCACCACCCTCTTCCCCCCTTCTGACGCCGGGTGCACCGCCGTCCCTATTGCTGGGGCCACCACTTGCTCAGCCACCTTCTTCTGCTTCTCAACCCCAACTGATTCACTCGACACGACACTTTCTGTGACGGCCGGGGCAGCTGCCACCTCCTCCGGAGCGGCCGACTTCTGGGCTTGCTCAAGGGCAACGGCAATTTCCTCCTCGGATTCAGCTAAAAGGGCAATTGCGGAACCAACTGGAGCGGAGGAGCCTTCATCAACAATAATGGCAGCTAAGTAGCCATCGTAGAAGGACTCGACGTCCATGTCGGCTTTGTCGGACTCAACGACGACGACAGATTCGCCTTTGGAGAGCTTGTCGCCTTGGGACTTGACCCAGCTGACGATTTTTCCCTCAGTCATGGTGGAGCTGAGGGCGGGCATGAAAATCTCTCGGATCTTGGATCTGGGAACAAACCGGATAGTGGGTCGGGTTGTATGGACATTTGGGAGGACAGAGGACCGGTGGTGGTGGTGGAGAGACGGGGGTTTAGTGGGGATGAAGGCTGTTCGGAGAAGGTGAGACATTGTGAGTGTGGGTTAGCGCGTGAGTGTGTGAAAATGGGATTGCGTGAGTGTGTAGAAAATGGGGGAAAATTGATGGGGGGGATTATTGGTTCATTGGTTTAAGAGAACGGTGGGAAAGGGAGGGAGTCTGGTTCTCGAATGCATCGAAAGAGGAGGCGGAGGTCTCAACCAACTTAACGGTCGATGGTGATGATATGTAAGCATACGTTTTTGTTTGGCTTGATTTTGTGTGCGAACGAAAGAGGGGCACTATTTTTTGTCCTCTTTCTTTTTTTACTTTTTCCTTCACTTCAGGGATAAATTTGGGACAAATTATAAGCCTGTTTGGAACCCGAGTTTTTTACTAAATTTTTTAGGTACTAATTTTTTAACAAGTTTAATTACAGCAACCCAAAAAAAATTATCAAATTTTTTAACCTACACACTTCAAAATATCTAATACACAAAAACTTCATCTTTTCTTTCTCTTTCTCCCCCACCCCCATCCACCACACCTTCATCACCGGTCACCACCTCCGCCGCTGCTTCCGGCGCCGGCTTTCCTTTTTTTTTTTTCCTTTCTCTCTCTCTCCCCTTTGATCGATCTGCAACCCCTCTCTTTTCTTTTTTCTTTTTTTTTTTCTCCCTCCCCTCTCCTTCCCTCCCTTGTGAGGACCCGAATTTTTCTTATTTTTATTTTAGTTTACTGGCCTAATTAATTATTTACTCACCCGTTTTCTCTGAATATTTTATTCCAACCTTTTTAGACCCAAATACATGAAATTATGGCTTACATGTATTTTTAAAATGACTTGTTACAAAATTTAATTTTGAAAGTTCGTTTAGTGAGAATAGTGGATGCTAGACCCAAATACATGAAATTATGGCTTACATGTATTTTTAAAATGACTTGTTACAAAATTTAATTTTGAAAGCTCGTTTAATGAGAATAGTGGATGCGCGTTTGGGAACAATAATCGAATCGAGGATACAATAAGTTTGAAAAATTGGAGACTTGCACATTAGTCTTGAAATAGGTATTTTTATGTTGAAGTACTCAATTATTAGTTAGTGATACTATCGTTATTAGAATTTCTTGAAAATTTCGCTTTATCGCGCAAAAATCGGAAGTACGCGTTTTTACGCGTGCAATTAATGGAGGGGCTTAAGACCTTTATTTTGGGACTATTAAGAGTGAATAATAATAATATGATTGGAAGTGCATTAGAGGTTTAGTGCACAAGTAAAACAAACCCGAGAGAAATCGGACACGAAACCCGCGCGCGCGACTAGTAAGAGTTGACTTTTTGAACACTACCTAAAGCTACTATTCCATTCTTTCTCCCCAAGTTTTAGCACACAAAACCCTTCTCTCTCTCACCTTGCATCAGCCAACCAGCCACAAGAAAGAAAAGAAGAGAAGAAAGCTCTTCATCCATCTTGCTCATTCTTGCTCCAAATCATCTCCCACTTTGCAACTAACCACAAAACCACTTGGAGATTCACTTGAGCTTGGAAGGAAGCTTCATCTTGGCGGTTTTAGTGGTAAAAATTTCTTGTTTGTCTCAAAAACTAGGAGGTAATCATCTAATCTTCTAGTCTTGGTTTTAGTGGATGGATCTTTGATATGAAGCTTGTAGCTTCATGTGGGTGTTGTTATTTGGATGAAAATTTTGTGTGTGGGCTCTATGAACTCCCACTATGTCTTGATGGACTGATTTGTGGTGTTTTGATGTTATTAATATTGGTTTAGTGCTTAAATTAGTAGAAATGAGTGATATTATGGATGAAAGCTAAAAGGGAGTGAAGATGGAAAACTTTCTGTTTCTACCCCTATAAATATCCGTGACCCTTAGAGCAAAATTTTGTGGTTCTATTGACTTGTTTATGATGTATAAATGTTGTGTGGGTGGTGTAGAAAGTTTCATCAAAAAATTTCATGATTTAGTTGGCCAAATGATGTGTTTTCGGAAGTCAGCAAAAACTGGAAATTTTCCCGTAACTGCTCTGGCAGTGTTTTTGTTTTGTCTATAACTTTTTACTCTGACATTGAAATCGAGTGTCGTTTGTGGCACTGGAAACTAGACATTCCCAGTTTTCCAACGGTATAAAATGCACATCCTGGTTCCACCTGAGTAGTCCATACCAATCGTTTGAACATGACTGTCCTGTTTCACGTCTACACTGGGAGCTCTGTTTTGAGCAGCGAATTGATGCTCAAATATGAGCTATCTGTGGACAGATTTTGAAAATGATTCCTTCTAAGAAATTGTATCCTTATGAATATAGTTTTCAACGCCACCAACCACGCTCAATTCTGAGTTGAATTGAATGAATTATGGCCAAATTACAGACCTGCATCATTGCTTGAAAACCCTCATTTTGGACTGATCAATGGCCTATCTTGTTTGGGACTTGTTATTTTGAAAATTTTGGTGTCAATTGTGGCGACCCCACTTCCCCCTAAAGCGAACCAGAGGGTTGGCGGGCCGTCTGCCTAGCTCTCGCCAGGACTCACGCAAGCAATCTAGCCCAAATCCTTCCGAAGAATAGCCTAAGCTATTCTAACACCGTTTCCATCCAAATAGGCTGATAACTAAATCCACATTAACTTCAAAGATAACAGCATTTTTAAGGTAGCCAATCGTCGACTCTTAAATACCTTACGCGTTACAAACCCGGTAACAAAAAAAAAAACATAAATACAACCCCAAATATATAGTTCATACAACACAAGCATATTTACATACAAACCAAATATCAGAATTAGGGTTTACACTTTTCCAGCTTCAAGTGGTAACCCAAGACAAAAGTACATTGTTTTATTCGAATTTCATTACAAACTGCAAATCAAAGTCACAAGGTTCAAATACATTCATGAGCAAATATAAGTAGGCTCAGATTTCTCAAACGTAGAGACCTGTCAAGGAAAACAAACAAACGTGGGGTGAGCTAAAGCTCAGTGGTGCCCCAAAACATGCAATCAAATAAAACAAATAACACGTATTGATTTCAGCTGAACTAAACAAATAGAAAAGCGTATAACAGCACAAGGTAGGATACAGGGCTCTCAGGAGCCATTCTTCACGCTTGATCAAAATTTACCGTAGTCGACACTCCGTCAACTCTCACTACTTACAGTCCATGTAGATCTTTTTCTTTTTCTTAACTCCGACACCAATCATACCCCTGTCCCAGGCCCGAACACCAAATAAGAAAGCAGTAATACTCGAGTATACCCTTTGGATAAACTAGTCGAGGGATTCACCCAACGACGTCACAGACTAGTCGAGGGATTTGCCCAACGACGTCACAAACTAGTCAAGGGATTTACCCAACGACGTCACAACACTTAAGATATTCACGAAAACATTTCACACAAGTCACCACTCGAACGGCTAGTGTGATAAAGTACACACTGCTCACTTCGATGGATCAAAAACCACTTTGCAATTATCATATAACAAGTTAAGAAAGCACTTTAACACGTTTATCATAGTACAAGCACAGACACTCACCAAAAGTGAAGCTCAAAAGTCAAGCTGAGAATCGTAGTCCACGTCCTCGTTAAACCCTAGAAATTCAAGTTTTAAAAATTATAAGTTTTACTAAACCAATTCTTGATTTAAATAGATAAAAGATTATCTTGTATAAAACTAGCTTAATTCCTCGAAACAAATCAATAACTTTCTCTTAAAATTAAAACTGGAAAAGGAATAAAATGTTTCGTGTGGTTTCTTTTTAAAGATATTTCCCTTCTAGAAGCAAACTAGAGCCAAATTAGTTTAAACAAGGTTTCTTGCCGAAAATTTTTTTTTATGTCTTTTATTTGAAATTATTCAAATCTAGTGTTTTAAACAAAATTTCTCTAAAACAACTAGTCAAGGGTAATTTTACGAAAAACTTAAAGTTTAGTAGTTATTGCAATTACTCCCTAAACGTAATAGAACTGGTTTAAGCAAAGAAAAGCATAACTAGTCGGCAAGGTTTTAAAAGTCCCAATATCTAAGTTTTAATATTAACGTACTAAACTCAATATCTATAACTTAATATTAGGGCAAAATATTCTCACAAAATTTGATTTAAAAATACTTGAATTCAAAAGACTAGAACGGACTTCACGAGTCCATTTCATTTGCACATTGTATTCCAAGTTGCCAACATAGCTAAAGCACAATTTACATATAAATTTCACTAGGGCTTCATCAATCATTAGCCCTAGGTCTCAACAGATTCCAGTACAATCAAAATTCAACAAAGGAAGTCCAAGGTATCAAGACAAATTCTAAATCGCAAACCATGGACCTTCCAAGTACACTTCAGCCAACCACTTGAACAAATTCACCAAAAATTAAATTCCTGCAAAAGCTACTCAAATGGCCAAGAGCTTCATCAATCATTAGCTCTTTGCATCAAACAAATATTTTTCACAACAAATCAGCTAGAATTCAACTCAAACATAAAAGGAAATCACAACTAGTTTAGCTCATAAATCCTCCAAAGATTCAGATTTTACCCTGGTTTCGCCAACCAAGAAAAATTCCAGCAAATCAATTCAAAGTATCCATTAAATCTCCATCTTTTACTTGCTGGAGACACTAAACATATAGCTTATAATCTGACCAACCCAAACTAAAACAAATAACACACAAAGTCAGAAAATAATCTCACTCAAAAACCTCAATTAATTCGACCAGCTATCAAATCCAATTTCCAGCAATATAGTAGTTCATTTATAGAGCTTTTGTCCATAGTTTTCTCCAATTTTTACTCCAACCCAACATGCAAAAGGTGATTAGTAGGTTATAAGCAGATCTTAAGTATCCAATATGAAAGTCTCAGCTACAAACTCGAAGAAAACTAATCAAATGCTCAACTCTTTCTCTCGGCCGCAATTTTTATTCCAAAATATCCATTCCAATGCCAAGAAATTCCATCGGCTAAACCGCTAGTGGTTTATCCACCAGGTAACTTCCATGTCAACATTTCAGCCATAAAATCAAATGGTCACCCCAGAATTTCACATGCATGACCATCTTAATATATTCTCAAGTGAAATCAACCAACTAGAACTAATAGCATGTACTTCCAGCAATTAATTCCATTAAAAATTTAACGCTTGTGTAAATCACTTAAGTAGCCAAGAACTCAACCCAAAAACATGAAGAATGTCATGGCGGCTTAACTCTCAAGCAATTCTAAAAATTCATATTTCTTTCTTCTTCTCTTTTTTTTTTTTCCACGGCTCAACAGCCACATGCATGGCTATCTTACGATATTATAAAGTGCAATCAACAAGTATAGGATATTTTACAGCGAATCAAACTTTAATGTAACAATCTGGAACCCAAAATTTTGCAAAAGAAATCTGGAAAAAAAAAATTCTTTCTTCTTCCCTGGCTAAGCTGAGAAATTCTAGCACTTTGCTTCAACAATTTTGGTCAATTCAACCAACCAATCAAGTGTTTCACATCTACATATCTTATAAGGCTTTAAAACAACCTATTTCATGCATTTCCAAGCATTATTTTCCAGAGAAAAATTCCCAAAAACAACTGCAAATTCCAGTTTCACTCCCTCGGCAAATCAGAAAATTTCCCAGCACCTAGTTGGTCATAATCCAGTTTTTTTTTTCTTCGGCTAAAACAAGGTATTAGGTGCTCAAAACCATCACTCGATCACTTAACCAACTGATTGACCTTTCTATTTCAAGGTCAGGGTCGGACAACAGCCATATCCATCAAAATTTCTAGGAGTTTGTTCAGCTCATTCTCGGCTGAACATGCATGCATCCGATTCTCTTATTTCATTCATTTTTTTCTTTCTTGCTTAGCCGGACTAATGAGCCTCATGCAAAGCTTAATCACATAATTCTTAGTTAGTTAATCACATTTATAAGCTCGGATTACTTCAAATAAACAAGATTAAAGCTGCATTTCCTAATCAACTCTTGGCAGAACCATTTTCTTCCAAACCAGATTTTCTCATGCTTTGGTTTCATCATCCGACTGCCCAAACAATACATGCATGTCCCTAGATGGCTCAATCTACCTCTGTTCAATGCAATTTAGTCCAGCAATTACCTCCCAGTGCAGCTTACCCACGCGACAGAGCTGAAATTTTCTTCCTTTCTCGGCTCGCGCAAGGACTGAGGGTGCTGGTCCTGGTTGCAGTGGTTGCGGCTGTGATGGTGTTGGGTTGAAACTGGTGAAGATGGTGATGATCGATAGCTCACTCGACTGCCTCCTGCTCTCTCTCTCTTTCTCTCGTTTGACTTCCCCGGACAGATCAGAAATACAGCTCGCGGCTCGCTCTCTCTCTCTCTCTCTTCACCTTTCTCCAGCTCAAGCCGGGGAGTTCTCCCTCTCTTGCTCTCGTCGATGATCACGAGGTGGAGAATGGGGTGGAGTGGAGTGTTTGTGGTTGAGGTGAGATGGTGGTGGTGATTCGCGGTTGAAGAAGGGTTGAGTGTTGGAGAGGTGAAAGGGAAATGCACTTTGGCAGAATGGAAATGGTTATGTTTTAAAGAGTTGGCCGAGAGAGTTTGATGGTTGCATGGTCATTTTGAGATAATGAAGGGCATTTCTGTGAGAACCCGTAATTTGTCATTTTCTAGGTTTTAGGATTTTTCATGGCTTGTTTTCTGCATTTTCGTGATTAGGAAAAATTCTAGCTTATTTTAAGGAGCAGATATAATTTTTAGATGATTTTTCTAGTATCGAATAGGTTTTGAGAAATTAAGAGCGTATACCGGACGTGGGACCCACTAGTGCGAAAAGTTCGGAAAAATTCGGTCAACTAGGTTAAGTTTTGAATACTGGAATTAATTTACCGGGTGTTAAGAGATAAGTAGAGGTTGCAATTTGGATTGATATGAGAGAGACAAGTTAGGTAGGTATTTAATAAAAGGTGACAAGTGTCACCATGTGATTGCTTCTTACCTTAAGACCACTATTCATGGTCTTACCAATTGACTAATTAAATAAAAAAAACAACCAAAATTGCTCCATTTCTTCTCCCTTGTTGGCCGGCCCTCTCACTCAAAAAGAAAAGAAGAAACTCTTCAAGTTTTGCTTCCATTTAGCTCAAATCATCAAAACCAACCATTGAAACTTGAACTTACTCCATAAAACCTCTTCAATTAGTGTTAGTAAGTTGTTTGGTGGAGTGATTTGGAAAGCTAGGAGGACCTATTGCTCTCTCTCTCTCTTGTTTTTAAGGTAAGTTGTGAAGAACCACCCTCCTCCCTTAATTGATGCTTAAATCATGCTTAGTGGTGGTATGAGATGCAAGTTTATGGATTAATTCTTGATTTGTGGTTGAAGTGATGAAGTTTTATTATTTTTGGGGATTTTTCTATTTTAATATAAACATGATTGTGTGGCTATCTATGATGATTGGAAATGGTATATAATGACTTTAGGAGGTGGAAAAAGTGATTAATTGCAACCAATTTCTGGTTTGGAAGAAATTTCAGAAAATTAGGGTTCTTGTGGGAGCATTCTGCCCGAATTTTTAGCTCCTAGTTAGAGGCCGAATTGGCCTTGGCTTAAAACATAAAAGTTGTAGGGAATGACATTTTAGAGGTGCCTACCAAATTTCAGGTCAATCGGAGTAGTGTAGAATGAGAAAAGTCGAAATTACTATTGTTGTTCTGGTTTTACCCGAATGTAAGAATTGCGCCTGTAATTGGTTGTTTTGGCTGGAATTGATTCCGAATTGGTTGTTGAGGCCTTCTGATGAAATTTATCCCTGTTTCTTAGCTTTCATCAGGCTTTGGAATTTCTGGATTTGGACTTGGAGAGCCTGAGTTATGATGTTTCCGCTAGAATGCGTTTTGGTGAATCTGTTTTACGTTTTTGATGAAGTATCTTGCATTTTTGACTTGTATTGCACTCAAAACTGGGTTGAGTGACCTTCTGTGATGTTGTATCCCTGTCTTTTAGCTTCGAATCGGTGGGTCGTACACTTTCATCCGATAATCGTAGTGAAATTGGTGCTATTACCGCAAAACGAGGACAAAAACTGTTTTTTTTCAGGGCCAAAGCTAATTGCATTTCCGAATTTTCTGGTTTCCTCTTAATGTTTGTATATGCTTATGGAATCCTATTGGGGTCATGTTTGGCCTTGGTTTATGACTCGTTATCGAGTCTCATTGTATTTGTTTGCATGTTTTAGGGCGTGACCGTGGTGCACAACGTTCTTTTGACGGAAGTGCATGAAACCACATTTGCGAGCTTGGTGAGTGTACTACTCACTTGTATGTTAATATATGGCTTTGATACTTGAACTTGGTGCTTTGAATGTTAATTGCTTGAAGTGAAAGTGTACTTTATCACTCTCACTATGTGCCTTATATCCTTGCTATCATGTGATTGAAATGTTACACGAAGTGTTACTTGAAATGAAAATACATGACTTGGTGTCGTTTGGACGAGTATCCAACGACTACAATTGTTATCAATGAGCTCAACCCCATTGGTAGTTAATTGAATCGAGCCGGCGAGGGCTTGATCGTGCCAATTGATGTGCCTTGGGGAAATGTTTTGGAATCTTGTAGTATGAGAGACTCTCGATTCCGGTTTACTCGAGTAATACCAAAGTGCGCGTGTTTGGATTTCGGGCCCGGTAGGGGTATGTTAGGTGGAAGGAGTGGAAGTAAAGTGGAGTCTACGGTTGGTACTTTTGAACATTGACGGAGAGTCAATGACGTCCGATCAAGAAATGCAAACGAGGAAAGGGCTCTTGAGAGCCATCCGTATCCTTTTATCATCATATTTGACGTGTGCCTTTGCTTATTTTTACTATATTGAATGAAAGCTTGATGCTTATATGCACTTGGGTGCGTAAGTGATAGTATCTCACTGGGCAAATAGCTCACCCTGTTCCTTTTGTTTTCCTTACAGGAATCTGTCTGCTTTTGGAATGACTTTTGAATTGGTTGCCGAATGAACTAGATTACTATAGTTTTGACATGTATAGCTTATGAATGGAACCTTAAATGTGCCTTTGAGGCCGTTTTCACTTTTCATTTGGCAATCGTACATGTATTAACTTTTGAGTGACTTTCATATGCCATTTGACTTGTAAACGCTAAATGTTGCGTTGTATATGTATTTTTGATGTTTGGTTGGGTTGCGGACAGGTTCGGCTTTCAAACGGCAAAAGAAAAATTTTTGACGGAAAGGCACTGGTCTGAATTCGGCCAGGAATCCGGCCAGAAACTGGCCGGATTGTCGGCCGGATTGCCTGGGGAAATTTTGAATCCGGGATATTAGCTACTGGACAGTATCCGGCCAAGAATCCGGCCAGATTCCGGCCGGATTCCACTGTTCCAGGCACTATTCATCGTTTTCGTTTTTTTTTTTATTTTTTTTATTTTGATACTTGTGGCTTGTCCGAGCGCACCTTTACTTTCCCGAAACGTTTTAGATCGCGTGTAACTACTCGTTAGTCCTGGCGAGAGTTGGGCAGGCAGTCCGCTAACCCCTTTGGTTCGCCTTAGGGGAAGGTGGGGCTGTCACAATTTCGGTCTTTTCACTTCTCCTCCTAATACCCACTTACGTCCTCGATTCTAACCTAATTCCAAAATTTATCCCAAATGTAATTTGAATGCCTAATAATATACTATTCTCGCAAAGATTCGATTATCGAGATTTTAACGTCCTAAGTATACTAAGTACACTTGTAACGGTTTTGTCTAAAATTTACCGACTTTATCTTATTGCTAAGGTTCCTATTAACACTTAACATTATTAACGATTAAAACTAACTATCGGAATTCAAGGAATTAATATTAAGGCGATAAAATAATTTACATCAAGAAATATCAATTTATCTTGGCAAGAATCGAGTAACTTCAATATTTTACACAATTGAATTGTTTGTAGCATAAAAACTATTTTTACGTGCTTATTTAAGAACAAGTAAAGATAGAAGTGGGATTTATTAAAAATCTAACATGCAAGAGTAATATGTAACTGTATATTTATTATTATTATTATTTTATATATATATATTTTTTTTCGAGGTTCTCACATCAATCACTTACCAAATGTATATTAGATGTTTCTCAGACTTTTGTTTCATAAATGGACCAGATTTGAATCGTTTTCATTGGGCAAAATGTTTGAAAAGGAAGAAGGAAGCAAAAGATAGATTGGTCTTGGGATTTTCTTGAACTTTGGTAGTTTAGTTCACTACCTTTCCGTGTGAATTTTCAAATGAAATTTGGTAGAGAAGTAGTCCTCATATGGAAGTTGAATTGTACCAATTTTGGTGTCAATCTAAGACCATTTCGATATACAAATGATGTCCCAAAGTTGCTCTTCGAATCTGGAAAATTTTCCTTTTCTCTTGGCCGAATGGTCAAATCTGATTTGGGAAGTTATATTTCGAAAACCTTGATGTCAATTACTTCAAAATTACTTATTGGATGTTTATGGAACATTAGTTTCAATATTTGAATTAATTGAAGTTGATGGTGTGGAACAAAGCTTTTAAAAAGGAAAATCGAAGTACAAGGCAGAATTGCCTTGGAAATTCTTGGAACTTTAGTGGCTTTGTTAACTGACTTTCCGAACGAATTTTTATATGAAATTTGACAGAGGAATAGCCCTTATATGGTATAGTAATACTACCAAATTTTGTATCATTCCGAGTCTATTTCAATGTCCAACTGAAGTCCCAAAGTTCATGTTTCAAATCTGAAAATTCTTGATCAATGACGAATTTTTGGTCAACTTTGAGCTGCTATATCTTGGCGCTCAAAAGTTCGATTCTTATTCCGTTTGTTTTGTTTTAAAGTTTGATTGCAACTCTAATTGAGTTCCAAATTTCGGAGGCTAGTTCGCATTGTGTGAATTTTGCCAAATTTTCAAAATTTGCAAAAAACCAACCCGAATCTGTCTTGGGAGTCCAAGTCAGCCAGTTTAAGCCAAAATTTGAGTGTCTTCCATTTTGAATCTTAGAAAAGTGTTTTCTGGGAACTTTTAGTATTTTGGAAGTAGTTTCCAACGGTATCAAGTTTTTTAATTTTGGACCTACGGAGTGTAAGATATGATTTTTCTAAATTTGACACACAAAACTGAAATTTGCCAATTTCTTAGAAAATGAATTTTGGAAACTTGACTTCTTTTCTCGATATCGACTGAACGTTTTGGACTCGATTTCATGGAAATACTAGTCTCTCTCTTTGGACTTTAAAACTTCACTCGTGAACCTCAAGTTAAGGGAATTGAAACTCTCTTTTAGGACTTTGATTTAGTCTAGATGAGCATACATCCCTTCTTGGTAAATGCATGATTGTGAGTGAAGTTGATTATTGTTTGATCAAGTGCTCAAGGGGACCTTCAAGAGGAACTCGGAGCGGACGCCTAAACACTTGTTTGAGCACTTACTCATTTATTTTGACTAGGTGAGTGTTCCATATAGGAGTACGTAATCTGAATAAGTCTATGACATGCTTATTCCATGATCATTAAGTGTTAAGTGTTACATATTAAGTATTTACCACACTCATGCATATTTAAATAAGGTATACTTGAATTACTCAACATGAAATACTTGAATTGCATATTTACGTGAAGTGTTTAAATGATTAATTATGCTATGGCTGCATAAGTCGGCTGGAGTGAATCTCCTCGACTCTTAAGTGGTAAAAGTGGGAAATGGCCAATGGCGGCCTATTAAAATGGCAAATATCTGCCAATTAACTGTAATTACTTACCATTAACCGTTAACCGTTAACCGTAATTACTTACCGTTTACCAACCTACTTGATTACCTATCGACGTGATTACCTGCTTACTTGATTACCTGACTACTTGATTACCTGTTTACTTGATTATCGTAAATTACATGTCCATATGAAATTACAGCATATTGCTTACATGTTTACGTGTTAGATGTTACTGATAATTGCTCATATGAAATTGTCCACCATTTTGAGGCGAGTGTGTACTTTATCTCACTCGACCTACTAAAATGATAAATTTTTATCGTACACCAATTTACTTGATTACTTGTGCATGTTGTAAGCTCTAAGCTGAACTGGGCCCTGCCTTTGGTTACTGACCTACTCGAGCCAGGATTGGGCTCGGTCGGGTAGGTTGGAACCCTGGGACACCGTTTCGGTATACTCGAGTACTACTACTGGAGGGATAAGGTGATGGCCAGACAAACCGAGGGGTTCTGAAGTTATAAGGTACAGTTGACTGAAATGGTTCCACTGGAACACCGTATCCTTCAATGTGTGTTTATTTTGCATAATGATAACTGTTTCATGCTAATGTGCCAACGTGCAACCCATGAGCCATACCTGTGATATGTTCAAATTACTCGTAACATGATAACTGTCTCATGTTAATGTGCCAATGTGCAATCGTAAACCATATATGTATCATGCCTAACTTGTTTGATTTATTAGAACTGTTAAAGTATTTTGGAACCTCATTGGGATGTGTAGCTCATTCCACGTTTTTGTTTTCCTTAACAGGGTTCGAGACCAAGAGTGCTCGTGAATAGTACTAGATTTTTTTCTTTTGAAGATTTTAAGTTGTATTATAGCTGATGGCTATAGTACATATTCCGTTGGATTGTATTTAAGATTGAAAGCTAACTAATTGTAAGTGTGAGATATTTTGGAGTACTTTAATTATGTATTGAAGTTATTTGAAGCATTCCGAACTCTTGAATTGTGGATTGTAGTGAGTTCTGGCGAGAGTTGGACAGGTGTCCCGCGGATACCTTTTGATTCACCTTAGGGAGAAGTGGGGGTTTCACATCCCCTCTCTCCCTCTCCTTCCTCTCCCCTCCCCGGCCACCCTCCCCCTTCCCCTGGCTGCGATTTGGTCGCGCGACCAGATCACAGAGGAGCCGTATGAGGCACAAGGAGATGGGAATAAGGACTGCCTTGGACAATTACCGAACGGGCTTCAAGCACCCAAACCACGCTCAGGAGAAAGGCGATGGGGGGAGTACGAGAGAAGAATGGTCGGGTGAGCACGGTTCAACCCCGTCCTTGGCCTCGAGGAGTGGTGAGCAGGCCGCAATACATCTCCATCACCATTCTCCCCTGGGGGCACTTCGTTCTAAAAAGAGGAAGAGGGGGGAGAGGGAGATGGAGAAGAGGGGAGAGAAAAAGCAAAAAAAAAAGAAAAAAGAAAAAACCATGGCTGCTGGTTCTCTGGCTTCGGGAGGGAAAGGGGGAAAGTGAAGGGGAGTAGAGGGGGAGAGGGGAGTAGAGAGGGAGAGGGAGAGGGATAAGAGGGGAAGAGAAAAAGAAAAAAAAATTGGCTTGACCATGGCTGCTGGGTCTTCAAAGCTAGAGGCAAAGGTGGCAGGGGAGGGGGAAGGAAGAAGAAGAAGAAGAAGAGAGGAAAGAAAAGAAAAAGAAAGAAAAAAAAATTTTGGACCATTTGCTGGTTCTTCAATGTCGGAGGCAGAGGTGACGGGGGAGGGAAGGAGGAGGGGGAAGGAAGAAAAAGAAGAAGAAGAGAGGAAATAAAAGATAAAGGAAAGAAAGAAAAAAAGAAAAGGAAAAAAAAAGTTTTTCATGTTAAAAAATTTTTCCAAAAACTTCTGCAGTGCACTACAGTAAAGTTTTAGATAAACTTTCAAAAAACTCAGGTTCCAAGCGGAGTCATAGTTTTGTTAATTTTTTTTTAGGAAAGTATAAGTTTTGTTAATTTATGCACAAAAGAGTGTTTAGTGTGTACTAAACAATGCACCATATGCAACAATTAGTAGAAATGATATTTTAAACTAAAAAGTCGACATTATGTTTTTATGAGTATCATTTTAGGTGGCATTTTTAATAAACCGAATACTTGTTCAGGCTCTATTCATGGAGTTCGAATTCGTCCGGATTATTAAATAAACTTGAGCTACATATAAAAATAGAGTTCCAATTTGTTTAATTTTTAAATAAACTTAAAATATAGTTCAAAATTGATTCTTTAATTGATATGGATATTTGAATTGAATCAAGTGTGGCTTTGGCTCGATAGACCTAACGAGTCTAATGTTCGACCTCAAATTTGAGTCCTATAGTCATTTACCTTTATTTATTTTTTGAGTAATACAAAATTTAGAATAAATGTAATTATATCAGCTTTGTGTTCAAAATAAATAATACTAACATTATATTTTTTGTGAAAATACAAGTGTATAAACATATATTTGACAATATACATGGTTTGTTGAACTTATATTTGCTTATTATTTATAATTATATATGTGTTCACAAATCATTTCGCAAAAAGATTTATTTTTTACTCCATTACTAGACGCTAATTGTGTGTATGAATACGATTTATTTAGTACACCATCATACCTTTTTCGTACTCAAACAATCATGTGTTGCAAACGGTTTGAATCATTATAAGAACTACTTGCAAGCTAGTGATTCTCACAAAATTTTCACATTTGCTTTGGGGAAGGAAGAATGTTTATGTCACTCCCATATTTGTTATTAATAATTTCACTATCTTTTTTATCATATCAAGAAAATGAAATACCTCTGTCGCCCTTTCTTTCTTATCAAATTGACCTACCATATTTGCTTTTACATTCCAAAATCAATTAGCCATTCTATTATATATAGAAATGGAAGACAAGGGAGCTGAAATTTTTGGTAGGAAATGAGGGAGAGGGAGTCGGCCAAGAGGAGGGGAAGAAGAAAGGGTTTTGGGTGGTAGTTGGTGATTTGATGGAGTGAAAAGGAAGAATGATATAAAGGTGTCTTGGTACCCAAAAGTCAACAATTGAATAGTGAGCAATTAGAAAGGGTTTTGGGTGGTAGTTGGTGATTTGATGGAGTGAAAAGAAAGAATGATATAAAGGTGTCTTGGTACCCAAAAGTCAACAATTGAATAGTGAGCAATTAGTGCTCCTAATTGAGATTAATTTAACTCACTCACCTGCTCAGTTAACTTTTCTTAGTCTACTATTAATCATTCTTAATTGTCCAAAATTAATGTATTCTCGGATCAAATTTGCCTCGTAAAACGTGCATTCGCTATTTCTCGCTAAACGAGCCGCAAAAAAATTAAATTCGCTAACGAAACATTTTAAAAATATAAATGTGACATTGTTCCATACAAATGGATTTAAAATGGATGAAATAAATTATTCGGAGTAAACGGATAAATAAATAATTAAATAAGCCAATAAAATAAAATAAAAGTAAGTAAAATAAAAATTCGGGTCCTCACATCCTTCCTCTCTTAAAAGAATTTCGTCCTCGAAATTCATACCTTGATTCAAAAACATCTTTGGATATTTCTTCCGGATCTCCTTTTCTACTTCCCAAGTTGCTTCGTCCATTCCATGATTTCTTCATAAGACCTTCACTAGCGGGATTTGCTTACGTCTTAACTCCTTCACTTTTCGATCTACAAGCTTTACCGGCCGTTCTTCATCGGACAAATTCTCATCAATCTCTACTTCTTCCGGTCGTAACACATGGGACAGGTCGGGATGATATTTTTAAGCATGGAGACATGGAAGACATTATGAATCCTGGACAAACTCAAAGGCAATTCCAACTTGTAAGCTACACTTCCTACGCGTTGAATAACCTTATAGGGTCCCATAAATTTCGGTTGTAACTTCTTCCCTTTTCCCGCTATTAGACTTGCTTTAAAGAGTGTAATTTTAAGAAATACTTTATCTCCAATCTCGAACTTCAAATCTTTCCTCCGATTATCCGCATAGCTCTTTTGGCGGTTTTGAGCCGTTCGAATCCTCTGACATATCAGTTTCACCTTCTCATAAGTTTCCTCAACCCAAGGTACAGTAGTCGGGTCCAAAATCTTCTTTTCTCCAACTTCATCCCAATGAATCGGAGATCGACACTTTCGACCATAAAGAGCTTCGTAAGGAGCCATTTGTATTGAAGAATGAAAACTGTTGTTATAAGCAAATTCCACCAACGTAAGGTACTGACTCCAATTTTTTCCAAAGTCCACAATACACGACCTCAACATATCCTCTAGGGTTTGGATTGTCCTTTCCGATTGTCTATCAGTCTGCGGGTGGCAAGTGGTACTAAAATTCAACTTAGTCCCTAGATTCTCTTGCATCTTTTGCCAAAATTGAGATACAAATCTAGGGTCCCGATCTGAAACTATACTCACCGGTATCCCATGCAATCTTATAATTTCGTCCAAGTACAACTTAGCCAACTTCTCCAAGGAGTACTTCATACTAATCGGCAGAAAGTGAGCAGATTTGGTCAATTGATCCACTATTACCCAAATAGCGTCGTGCCCTCTTTGAGTCCTTGGTAGCCCTGATGCGAAGTCCATTGTGATATTTTCCTACTTCCACTCATGTATCTCCAACGGCTGTAATAATCCAGACGGTTTCTGATACTCGGACTTAACCTGCTGGCAAGTGAGACAAGCTCGAACAAATTGAGCAATTTCTCTCTTCATATTCTCCCACCAATAAAGGTTTTTCAAGTTTTGATACATCTTATTACCTCCAGGGTGCACCATATACTTAGAACGGTGAGTTTCGTCCAAAATTTCCTTCTTTAGACCTTCATCCTTAGGTACCACTAGGCAATTTCTAAATTTTAACACTTCGTCAGTCCCCAAATTGAAATCAGACTTTTCCCCTTTTTGAACTTTCTCAACCCATTTTTGCTCTTCAGGGTCTCATTTTTGAACTTCTTTGATTCGATCTAAAACGGTAGATTTCACAGTAATATTCCCAAAGATTATCCTCTATGGCTCAAGACGCAGATTCCAAACACTAACTTCTTCTAACATGTGCCATTTTCTCACCATTAAACTGGCCACTTGCATCTTACGACTTAGGGCATTCGCCACTACATTAGCTTTTCCAGGGTGATAGTTAAGCGAACAGTCATAATCCTCCAAAAATTTCACCCATCTACGTTGCCTCAAATTTAACTCCTTCTGAGAGAATAAATATTTGAGACTTTTGTAATCCGTGAAAACCTCGAAAGTCGCTCCATATAAATAATGTCTCCACTTTTTCAGGGCAAACACTACTGCCGCTAAATCTAAGTCATGGATCGGATAATTCCGTTCATGAGGTTTCAACTTACGAGAGGCATACGCAATCACTTTTCCACTTTGCATTAATACACACCCTAAATCATCCTTTGAAACATCTGTATAAACCACAAAATCATCTCCTTCGCTCGGCAATGCTAACACAGGTGCCTCGGTCAAACACTTTTACAACTCTTGAAACCCTTCCTCGCATTTAGAATCCCAAATGAACTTACCATGCTTCTTAGTCAACTCAGTTTTGCAATCTTAGAAAAGTTCTTGATAAATCGACGGTAATATCCGGTTAACCCTAAGAAACTCCGAACTTCGGTAGGGTTTTCTGGTCGTTTCCACTTAGAAACAGTTTCTACCTTAGTTGGATCCACAGTAATCCCTTCCTTGGAGATTATATGACCTAAAAAGGCTACTTCTTTCAACCAAAACTCACATTTATTGAACTTAGCAAAAAAGTTGGTGCTTTCTCAGGGTTTGCAAAACTATTCTCAAGTGCTGTTTATGATCTTCTCGAGACTTCGAGTACACTAATATGTCATCAATGAATACCACCACAAATTGATCCAAATACGGCTTAAAAATTCGATGCATCAAATCTATAAACGCTGCTGGCGCATTAATTAACCCAAAGGAAATTACTGCAAATTCAAAGTGCCCATATCTTGAATTGAAAGCGGTCTTAGGTACATCAACTTCTAGAATCCTCAATTGGTAATATCCTTGTCTCAAATCTAACTTGAAAAATACCACTGCCCCTTGCAACTGATCAAATAGTTCATCTATGTGAGGCAACATCATTCAAGTCTTGATAGTCTATGTATAGTTTCAAACTCCCATCTTTCTTCTTAACGAAGAGCACTGGAGTTCCCCATGGTGAGTCACTTTCTCTGATAAAATCTCTTCCTGATAAATCTTGTAATTACAATTTCAATTCCTTTAATTCATCTGGAGCCATCTTGTAAGGTGTCTTAGAGATAGGGGTCGTCCCCAAAATCACATCAATCTTAAACACTATTTCCCTTTCCGGAGGTAACGTCTCTAATTTCTCGGGAAAGATGTCGGGAAACTCTTTCACTACCGGCATGTTTTCCAGCTTTACCTTATCCCCAGGTGTATTGATAAGAAAGGCTAGATATCCTTTACCTCCACTACTCAACAATTTCCTACCTCGAATCCCTGAGATTAAAGCAGACGATGCTAGTCTACCCCTCACATCTAATTTCAAAATTGCTTCCCCAGGAATGTGTAACTCTACTAGTTTCATCTTACAATCCAATTGAGTATGGTATCGACCTAACCAATCCATCCCAAGTATCACATCATATCTCTTAATTGCTAGACTCATTAAATCCGTCAACAATCTTCTCTCACCAACCCAAATCTCACAATTCCTATAAACTTTATTAGCAATCAGGCATTGGTTCTCCGTAGGAGTCTTAACTTCTAAATCAAAAGGCAAGAAATCATACTTTACATCTACACCCTTCATAAAGTTAGGATCTACGAAAGAATGGGTTGCCCCGAGATCAATTAAAACTCTAGTTAGGCGATGAAAAATGGGAATCGTACCTTCCACCACTTTAGTTGGAGTAGAGATTTGCTAATTGTTTAAGGCGTAAACCCTAGCTAGCACTTTCGGTCGGCTCCCTCCGGCACTTCACTGCTTTGAAGTAGACCTAGCAGGCTGTTGGGTATTTCCTCCTTCCTTGGAGGCATTAGGGTAACTCGAAATCCGGTACTCGGCACTACCACAAATTATACATTTTTCTTGCTTTCTTTAGCACTCGGTCTCAGTGTGGTTAGGCTTGTTACAATATCCACAAATCACATGTGGGGTCATGGACTGACTAGCTTGAAAACTCCCTTTTTACTGATCTCGTCCACCCTGATTTCCTTTTGGCGGGGCTCTCCTTGATGGAGCTCTTACTAGTTTTCTGGGCGTTCTCATTCCTCCAACCACTCTTCGCATCTTAAGAGGTTGGGTAGATTTCTCGGACGATTCAGGGGTGTTATTTGGGTTACCCCTCTTTTTAGCGTGAAAAACTCTAGATTGGGATTTAGCATTTTCTACCCTCTGTGCCTTCTCCAAGGCATCCGTGAAAGTTGTGATCTGGGTGGTTTCTAGGAATTCTTGGATTTCTACATTTAATCCCTGAATAAACCTCCTTATCCTTTTTCACTCGGTGACCACAAGCTCAGGGGCAAATTTCGAAAGTTTAGTGAATCGCTCCTCATACTCGGCCACATTTAGTAACCCTTGTTTCAACTTAATAAAATTATTCTCCCTCTTTTCTTGTATCATAGGCGGAAGGAATTTGGAATTGAACTCCCTTTCAAAGTTTGCCCAAGTCCATGGAGTTTGTTCTCTTTCCCACTTTGCCCTAACAACGTTCCACCACAAGCGGGCTGCTCCCTCAAACTGAAAAACGGCGAAATTCACTTGCCTTTCCTCGGTTAGTTTAAAGCAGCAAAAATCTCCACCATCTTTTCAAACCAACTCTCCTCTACCTCGGGATCAGATCCTCCATGAAAGTTAGGTGGGACGAACTTCAAGAAGCGCTCTAAAGCTCTATCCTCACCCCGCTCTTGGTTCTTAGGTTGGTTAATTGGCTCAGGGCCTTAGCGCTCAGCTAAACGCTTGAGAACATCGGTTATGCGGTTAAGGGCCGTAACCACTTAGTCACCCTCTTCATTCCTAGGATTTTGGTTTGGACCAGTTGCAGATCCCTCACATCTCTTGAGAGTGCGGGGTTGCCGAAACTCACGCCCACGACCCCTTCCACGTCCTCGTCGATCCATATAGCAAGATTCTTAGCGCATAATTAAAATAGGAAAAAATTAAGCGTAGAAATTTAAAACCATGTACAAGTTGCAAGAACACTTTAAAACCAAAGCGTAGATCTTTACATAGACTAGAAGTCATGTCACATGTTAAGAGTGCATCCAACGAGTCAATAATATCAAATACAAGACATAGGCATCCAAGCGCCTCTAAAGATTGGGGTACATGCACAAAATCCAAAAGGTCTCATTGCGAGATTCACCTCTTCTAAGTCCTGAACAAACGTCAAAAGATCAAGAGGTCTCTAATACAGGTGGACCGAACTAGAAGATGATCCTACAACCTCAGAAGGGTCCTCCTCGGGATCCTCCTCCATCGGCTCCACCTCCACCTCCACAGCAGGTGCAGTCTCTCCAGGTACATCCCCAAGCAAAGCCTCCTTTATACGGTCGGCCATGGCTCCACACTCGGCCATGATACCATCCACACGGTTCCCTGCCTCCTGGACAATCCAGATAAGGCGCCCATCGATTTCCTGAAACTGTGCATGGGAGGTGTCAACCCTTTGACACTCCTCAAGTACTCTAGCCTCTAACTCCTGGATTCGGATAGCTTGGGCCTCCTTAGTGGCCTTCATCTCCTCTCTCTCTGCTGGTGTGATCCTAAGGTCACGAACCAACTGCCTCCGCTCCTCGGCTACCTCTAACATCAAGCGGTTAGGGTAGGAGAATCTCGCTCGGCATGGGCACGACCTACCCCTCCTAGCAGGTGAGTATCGCAGAAGGGGTCCACCTCCAACTAGGCGATACGGGATCACGGGGAGAGGTCCCTCAACCCTATCATCATCACTGTTGCTGTCCATACCCTACAAATAACCCACAACTAAAGGTTAGGTCCTTACATTCACTGATACCATTTAAGAATTTAATTTAAGGTCTATCATGGATTTCTATGACCAAAAGTTCACGACTAAGAACTCCTAACCCTATTCCAGGTATTTCAAACCTCGCTCTGATACCAACTGTGACGCCCCCACCCCTCCCTAGGGTGAACCCTAGGGTATCAGCAGGACGCCTGCTCAACTTTCGTCAGGACTCACGCAGTCGTTCAAACTTAATATAGAGCCACAAAACAACCATCGACTTAATTAAGAAGTACTTCGAATATACAAGCCACAACTTCTAAACTAAAAGTTATGATTACAATCCACCAATCAACAATAACAAAATTACACTTTAAGAGCCACAAAAAGTTCATACAAAAGGTATACTAGTATCCACCAAGTCGCTAGTCTAGAACCTTCAATCCACCTCCAAAGCCTGTTAAGGAAAACAAACTTAAAGGCATGAGCGAACGCTCAGTGAACCCAAGAAAACAAACAAGCAAGCAAGTAACAGCAATCAATCAATTAACGTGCTTGAAAGCAACTTTAAACATGACATTTCATTTAAGTGCACAAGTCAGAAATAAACACACAAGGAGGATACAGGAGCTCTTAGGAGCTATTTCCACGTCTTGACCCATTCAAGCCATTTGGGGTTGACTCTCCGTCAACTCAAGTAGTAATAGGACCGTAGTGCTCCACTTACTACCTCCATCCAACAACACCCACTCGGATCGTAACCAAACATTCATGTAGTGGCGATACTAATCGAGTATGCCTAGCGAGCTCTCAAAAGATCAAGCTATAATATTTCCCAAGGTTCTCCAAACTTCTCGACTAAGCTCTTGCCGGCTCGAGTTACAAGGTTAGCTAATGGGTTGGGGCGTCCCCACAAGCATGATTGATCGATGAGACAATGCTCCAATCGACTTAAAATCGTTCACAGCATTGAGTCGGGATGAGCGGTACCTCCCACCCAAATAGGGAGTGATACATCTAGTCGCTCAGTACTCACGAGTTAAAACATTTCAAGTACAAGTGAAGTCATATATTCATTTAACAAGTATCATTCAATCACAAGAAAGAGAGGACGAGGGCGATAAACTACACCCTTGCCTCGGCAAGTTCACGTATCATATAGCACTTGTACAAATATCAATTTAATCACATTAGCATTGAACATGCACTTGACACTCACCACAAGTCAAGGGCAAAACAAGAGCAAAGCGAGAAGTTAGACGAGCTCTTCAGCGTCCTCGTGACCACCTGAGACATGCACATTCACGATTACCTAGATACTCGACCAAGGTTAATAAGAAAAATATTTTCTCGCTACCCACTCTCAAAGTCACAAGTTCGAGTCAAGTTAATAAGAGCCTTTCTCGCTAAATCATAGAAATAATGCTCACAGAGAGCTCAAAGGTCATTTTTTATTCAATTCGTGGTAAATAATCGCAATTCCAAAAGAAAGTACCATTTTCACTTTCGACACGAAAATCGAGAAAAAAGGGTTGATGGATTTCATCTCTTAAAACTTCAAACCTCATGTCCAAACTTTTGAATATAAAGAGCGTTCACATTTTTCAAACTAATGGAGTCAAACTCATCTAAAACTCCACTCATTTTCATAGTAAATATCAAAGTTAAAGGTTCCAAGTTTCGAATATAAAACTAGTGAAATTCTCCAAGAATTACTCTAGTCAAAACGCTCCCTTTTAGAGTTCAAACTCACAGGAATCGAGGGCATAAGGATAGGGGTTGAAGTGCATATCTCAAGTATGAAAAGGGGTACCATTAACTAAGAAAGTTAAACAACCAAGAAAACGCCTCAAAAGAGGTTTAATCCTTTGGAAACCAAGATTCAAAATGAAGATTTAAAATTCAAAGAGACCTTGTACCCAACCATGAAATTAAACTTAAAACGGACCAACAATCTCAAAGGAAGGTTGAAAGTGCTTAAAAGAGTACTTTGTTTGAAACAAGAAAATTTCCAGCTTAGTGCGACACTACTTAGAAAAATCGTATCTCGAGTTCCGTAGGTCCAAAAATTGGAAACTTTATACCGTTGGAAACTAGAGTCGATGTACTAAAACTCTCTAGAAGACACTTTTCTTAGACTCCAATCCAAAATCATTTAAATTTTAGTTCAAACTCACTATTCCAGACAGGACAGAGCAAAACAGGCTTGCAATTTCAGCAATGTTTGGAAATTCGGAAAAATTCATAGAAATGGAATCAGCCCTTAAAATTTATACCACTAATAGAAATCCAAATCTAGTTTCAAATACAATAAACTGAACTCAATTCGGACCTTGCTACACCAAGATACAACAGTTCTATGAAAACTGATTTTTGGAACCTGTTTACGAAATTTCTGGTTCTGAAGTACTTGACAGAGTTTCGAAGTCTGATCATAAATAAAGCTACGCAACTCAAAATTTAGTGTGGTTTATGGTCTTGAAAACTGGATTCAAAATGCTACAATTGACTAGAAAGAACTGTCTTAAAATTTGTTTTGAAAGATAGGTGAAATTAAGCTACAAACTGCAGCCAGGCTTGTTTCTCGGATGAAAACAATGAGGATATTCAGTCATCTTTGCCGGTTCACTACGGCTCATAGGAAACGAATTTGGAGGTGCATTTATACCGACGGAAAGTTCTCGGAGTCTAGTTTCGGATGCCACAAATAGCACCCGATTTCAACTCCCAGACAAAAAGTTATGGGCCAAAACGTGAACATTGATCGGGTCTCCTGATCAGAAAATTTTCCAAATTTCTTCCTCACTTTAACCCTATTTTAACTCAACCAATTGTAAAGCTTTTTGGGAGATATTTAACACACATAAACACCATCATATAACAAACATTATAGCACCAAAACAACAATAAAATTTGAAATTAACATGAGGGTTTCATCCAGCCAAAATTCGGACAGCATGCATCATCCATGCTTCTAGTATTCTTTTCCAACTTTCCACTAAAACTAAGCCATAATTTCTCAAAATAAACATCAAATAAGCAAGTAAACACACAATAATCCTCAAGGCCTCTACCTATAAAGTCACCTCAAGTCCTCTACCTAGTGTCAAGGTTCTTGTGAACCAATCAACAACCGAACTAACTAAGTATAACTAACTAACTACTAATAGTTGAGAGGAAAAAGATGAGAACTTGGAGGATTACTTTTGCTTCCAAGAATGAAGAACAACCACTTGTATATAAGCTCTTAAATCACCAAAGTTTCTTCCTTGTTCAAGTCACCTTCCAAGCTTGTATGAAGAACCAAGAAAAGAAGCAAATTTGGAGAGTCTTCTTGAAGGAAAATGGAAGACAAGGGAGCTGAAATTTTTGGTAGGAAATGAGGGAGGGGGAGTCGGCCAAGAGGAGGGGAAGAAGAAAGGGTTTTGGGTAGTAGTTGGTGATTTGATGGAGTGAAAAGAAAGAATGACATAAAGCTGTCTTGGTACCCAAAAGTCAGCAATTGAATAGTGAGCAATTAGTGCTCCTAATTGAGCTTAATTTAACTCACTCACCTCTAATCCCTCAGTTAACTTTTTTAAGTCTACTATTAATCATCCTTAATTCTAAAAAATTAATGTACTCTCAGATCAAATTTGCCTGGTAAAATGTGCATTCGCTATTTCTCGCTAAACGAGCTGCAGAAAAATTAAATGCGCTAACGAAACGTTTTAAAAATATAAATGAGACATTGTTCCGTGCAAATGGATTCAAAATGGATGAAATAAATTATTCGGAGTAAACAGATAAATAAATAATTAAATAAACCAGTAAATTAAAATAAAAGTAAGTAAAATAAAAATTCGAGTCCTCACATATATATCCTTCTCAAGTTCCCGAGTGAGTAGCAAAACTAGATCCTACAATACTAGTACAAGATTTGTGAGTGTTCACAAAAAGCAAAAGTAAAAATTATCGAGACTGAAAAAGCCATCAAAAGAGATGTTATACTTTACATATGCAATGGATGATTGTGAATTTTTTTATGATCATGGTGTTATCTCATATACAAATACTAGGATGCAAAACAACGCTTTGCAAGGTAGAACACAAATGCGGATGCCCATAGAAGCATATCTATTATGGTCATAACTTATAAGTATGAACTATAGAAGCACAGCAAATTGGGAAACAGAAAGTGTATATTACCCTAGAGAGAGATAATAAAGATCAGTCTAGTCGTTACTGGAACAACAATTACTTAAATACGAAACATATGATGCCATGGGTACATAATTTCTATGTCATCTTGTCCAAAAACTAGAACAGCAAGCGAAGTATGGGATTGGGGTATGAATACAAGTATTTCTCCTATTTGAAGGCGGTGGTTAGTAACAAAGGTGTTCCAATTTTGGTGAAACCTAGTTTTTGTGATTCCAATGTTGTAGCTTCTAGAGCCACTAGTTAGAATGATGGATGGAGATCTAGATTTGTGCAATTGGTGATTAGCATATTTTGGAATTTTTTGTTGAAAAAAATGATCAAGATATAGCTAAATAGAGAAAATGCACAAGGAAATTTCAGTGATATAGCTTGTCTCATGTACCATACTGTATTTGTAGTTCAAAGAAAAAATTTGATAAAATGTGTTCCATGCCATAAGATCATGTGGGAAGAATCGATTGATTGATGAGGTGGTCTAACATATATTAACTTCATTGTTGATTTATTGAAATATGAACTTAAAATGAAGCAGAAAATAAGTTTCTTATTGGTTTGGTAAGTAGAAAATAAGTTTCCTTGAGAGTTAAAAGGTTGATAAGGGATCATGGGTTGGTGTAATGTCCATCATGTCAAGATAAGTTCCTGGTCTATTGAAAAAGCCATGACATCATAGATTGAATTGCCCTATTGTGAAAAAAAAAATCATATCATTTGGATAAACATAGTTATCAAAATAGAAAATTTTCGATTCGTCTTTGAAATCGTGGTTCATGTTTTTTAAACTCTACCAAGCGAAACCATGCTAGACTGCTATAGTTTGTCCATCTCTAAAATTTTTAAATTTAAACATTTGTGTGGGAATCTCTTACAAGAAAAATAGATACTATAAATGTGAAATAGCATGGAAGAGCAATATTGATTAAGTAAAGACCAAAGAAGTTACCTATCTTTCTCTATTGGTGCAGAGTAGGATGTAACACCATGGCTATCCATCCAATATTTTGTGTATACAATGTAGTAACAAAGTTAGTGGATTAAATAGCCATAGTGGATGTAACTTACAATGTTGAAGAAAAGAATAGGCACTTGCTTGTTTCTACAAATGCCATTGAAGATATATGGATAATATTATATAGCCATTGTTTAAGCGATCCGATTAAGTATAATAATGGTTCACCAATGTACTTAAGCATCATGGGTAGGCCTCCATAAAGTTTTTCTTAATGCAATACGATGTTCTTCCATTACTATGCTTTGTGGCAGTTGCTGCACAAACTCTGTCGTTTGTAAAGGTCTGAAAGTAGAATTTGATCTTTTAATCCTTGTGAACTGCTTCCCATATTTTGAGAGGATTTTTGGGTCTATTCATGACTATGATTAAAAATTCATGGGGAAAAATGTGAACATAATAGGAATACTAACAAAGAAAAGATAGAAAAAACTACATCTGGATCTTTGTGGATGAAACATACTTAGATGATTTGGCGATGAATGATTCATGCAGAAACTTGGTATGCATATTAAAAAAGACTTACTAATTCTCTTGTTTAGCGGTAGTAGGCAAGTTAGAAAGCAAAACAACAGTTGGAGGTCAAAGACAAAAAAGGATAATCATATTCAAGAGAGAGAAATGAGCATGCAATTGTCAACCATCTTTAAATAAGAGGTAAGAAGCTCAAGCTATCGAAATAAATGCTAAAGCATTATGGTTAGAGAAAACTACTAAAGTTTGTAGGGGTTAAGTATAGACTTGAATGAGATATGTCTACATCTCAATAAATATGGCTAATATACCAGTATCTGTATGATAATAAAATGCTACAATAACACAATAAACTAGCGCAGACTAGCATTGAGAAGTCAAAAATTTAAATTCACCAACTAATAATATTAAAAAGTAAAAGATTGCTAAGATGCAATGTCAGTTATAGAAATCCAGAAAAAAGTCTAGAACAATGTGAATAAGTTTAAAAGCTTACAAATCAAATCACAAAGATTAGAGTTCCTTAATATTTTGTAGATGCATCCAGTTCCCTAAGCACCAACAAAAGAGATAGCCATGTAGATTGCATCCTCTTCGGAATTAGAGAATCAAAGATGCATTTTCACTTCTTCTTGGCTTTTTAGGTGGCACTTGTGTCATTTTCCTTGCCTGGATCCTCCTTAGCATTATTAGTTTCTTCAAACCTAGATTCCAAGTGAAGTCGCACCTTTAATGAAAAGCCTTCTTAGTCTAGCCAATTGGTTTATATTAGAAAAAAATGCATGAAATAAGCATATAACAAGGAGAAGGTCTAGTAGCACCAGATTGACCTGGGGTTGAAACTAAAGCGATGAAACAACTAGTATTTGTGCTACCGTTATACTCAAAGGAACATACAGTTGTATAACGCTAGTAATTGTCTCCATCATTGGCATTTCGTGGTCTTAGTTGTGTTATAAACATCTTGGATTAGAGTTCTTCATGCAAGTTCTCTAGCGATAGTTTAATATTTTGCAAAAAGAAAGGAATTTCTAATTTATACATAGTCTCTTTATCTATTAACAAATGTTATATTGTTACTATAAGCACAATAATTGTGAGATACCTTTTTGTGATGATCAAATGCCTCCACTGCGACAAGTGTGGTCACGGATGGTGAAAGTGCGGAATATCGCTGAGAGGCATATCGGATGGATTGTTCGTTCCGGGAGTTCTAATTTTTGGTTTGACAATTGGCTTGGTTCAGGAGGTTTGTCAGACCGGCTGGAGAGCGTTTCCGACAATAAGATTGTGGATTTTGTGAAACAGGCTACCTGGGATGTCAGAAGTATTGCACAATGGGTGCCTTCGGAGATAGTTGCTGAGATTGTTCGAGTTGACCCACCTGCCGGCCACTTGCCTGACCTCATGGTTTGGAGACCAGAGCATTCGGGATGTTTCACAATAAAGTCAGCTTTCAACTTGGTCCGACGTCAGTCCTCCCCCTCGCCACTATTCAAACGTATTTGGCATCAAGGTGTGCCATTGAGAATTTCATTCTTCCTGTTACGCCTCCTGCGGGATCGTCTTCCCTTAGATGGTACCTTATGGAAGTTGGGGATTCATGGACCGTCGCGATGCGTGTGTTGTGCTTCACCTGAGGTCGAAACTACGGAGCATGTGTTTGCTACTGGGGATATGGCGCGACAAGTGTGGCACTTCTTTGGGGATTCGGTTGGAGTTGCCTGGACTGGGCTGGCCTTTCGAGTCTGTATGGCGGCCTAGTGGCAGGGGAAGCGCGGAAATAAGTTTCTGAAATTTATTCATCTTGTTACTCCCTTGTTGATTTGCTGGCACATATGGAAGGCTAGGAATGGCATGAAATATGATGGTCAGAAGATCGAGGGGGTTCGGATATGTCATGGTATTGTTGTCGAGCTTTTACAGTTGTTTAGGGTACAGTTTCCGGAGTGCAGGGTCTCGGCATTATCTTGGGTAGATTTTTATCTGGAGGTTTCTAGTTGGAATGCAGCCAGGTCTTACATGCTAGTTAGTTGGGTAAGGCCTTCTCATGGGGGCCTCAAGCTCAACACAGACGGGTGCTCCAAGGGTAACCCGGGGGAGAGTGGGGGTGGGGGTGTGTTTCGGGAGGCTAGTGGTAGGCTGATCCTGGCGTTTTCGTGTAATTTTGGGTTGGCTTCGAGTGTGCAGGCTGAGGCCCGGGCTCTTCTTTTTGGGGCCAGGTTATGCCTCCAGCGGGGTTTTGATTCATTTGAGGTTGAGCTGGATTCCTTGGTGCTAGTGCAGGTTTTAAATCGGACATCTCGGTGCCCTTGGAGTATTTATAAGGAGGTTTATCAGTTGTTTGGGCTGTTGCATCACGTTCCACGAGTTCGTCACTGTTATCGCTAGGCTAACCAGGTGGCAGATACATTGGCCAGTGAAGGGTGTCGGCTGGGCCGGGAGGAGATATACTTGGCAGCTTCAGCCTTACCCCAAATTGCGAGAGGAGCTTTCCACTTAGATAGGTTAGGAGTTGCGGCTCTTCGCCGGATGGAATGATATGATGTATTTGGTTAACATATAATAAATAAGGATGTATTTAAACAAAAAAAAAAAAAAATGCCTCCACTGCAATGTGCTTGAGCAAAGATTTTGCAAACTCTCCAAGTATTGATGCAGTGAGTGTGTCTGTCTTGTCAATGAGGTCAATGTCAAAGTAACATTTACTTGTAATAAAGGGAAAAGGCAAAATATTAGTAAACATGTGAAAATAAAGTAGTGATTAATTATTGAATAGGAAGAAAATTCTTTTATGATATAATTGCTTACCTTGGCATAGCCTTTTGTTTTTCATTGCAATGGTTGCAAATGTAAGTAGCATCAAAATCCACTGATATCATACAGTGGCACTTCACACAAGCTATGTAGTAATACTTCTGAAGAATTTGTCGAAATGAAAACTTAGCTTTAACCTAGGTTGCTTGCAGTGGTTTGAAAAAACACATAAGCAATTTGTATGAAACTATCAATAGAGAAAAAAGAGGCTTAAACCTAATCTTTTGTGTTGGAATGACATCAACAATTGAAGTAATTTATTATTGCGATTGGTAAAACACTTGAGGATTGCGGTTTGAGTGAGTTGTTTCTTTAATAATACTAGCAAAGATTTTTTTTGTTTCTAGTTGCCCTTCCAAATTAAATATACAAAAGAGATTATGTTGAATAGTAATGCAATGAAACTCTAGTTAAATAGGTAAATGAACCAAGTTAGTTAGGTAAAGAAATCAGAATTTATTCTCTCTGCAATATGCATCCTAGTTACTAATTTTAAAAACATATATATTTCAAGTTTCAAGCTGAGAATCTTAGACTCCTTGTTAGTGTTAAAGTTCTTGATTTTGCAACAATCACACCTCTGTTAAGTAGAAGCATTTTGTGTTAATGATTAAAATGATCAAAACATGTTTTTCCTCATAGTAACTACGAGCCATAAACATGGTAGTAACAGCCATTCATGTCCACCATAATAAAACATTAGTTCAAAAAAATATTGACTTGCTGTGGACCATAAGACAAGCCGCTTTCAATATAGTAGATAAAATTAGCGTGTCCAACAAAGATACAGAGGGTATAAACTCCTTGTGAACAACTACTTAACAAAAGAAGAAGCCTTAGTTCTCAGAGTTTAAAAATATCCTATGAATATATTATCAATATGCAATAAGACATTTCCATATATTAAGAAAGATACGAATACCTTAGTATACATATTCATTTATTAATCAGTTATAGCATTTCTCTATAAACAACATTTCTTGTTCTAGACTCCATGAGAACATTGTGGAAGGCTGGTGGTACTATTAAAACCTTAACTGTAATACCCGTTCGAGCATGAGATAAAGCAACAGACAGTTGGCCATGCAAAAACATGGGTTCGCTTATATAAATGTCAACATGATCTAGTGTTTGGCCATGTGACTTGTTTATTGTCATGGCAAAACAAAGCTCTGCAGGAAACTGTGTACACTTAAAAGGAATTTCATTGTTTTCGTTATCTAATGTTTGAAGAGTAATTCTTGATAGAATGACTATTTTCCCTCAATGCTGGCCCACTGTAATTTCGGAACAAAGTGCATGCTATTTTAACTCTTTATATATATGTAAGTCTAATCCCATTACACAAGCCTTCAGTATGATTTAAATTCCTAAGGAGAATAACAGGACAACCTTTCTTTAAGACCAATTTATGAGGAGGCAATCCTTTTGGATTTAATGAATTGAGAAAGTCTTCATAATCTTCTTGATCTATTTCATTGACTGTTTGGTCAGCACTTACATAGACAAAAGCTTCTTTAGAGAATAGATTTATCACCTTCATTAATATCATCAACACATGAATTCTTTGGTGTAAGAATGCATCTACTAATTAACTGATATAGGTCCAATGGATAAATTCGCAAGTCCACAAAGATATAGTCTATTAATCTGAATAACTACGAATTTAGTTAACTACATTTGTTGTTTATGCGACTACATACAATGATTATAGAACAATAGAGGTGCTAAAAAAAGAGAATTTACATGATCATTCTAACCTATTGAGCAAAGCATCTCTATTTTCATACGAAATTAATATACCTTCATATAGAGATATCTTTCCATCACTATCTTCTGGCTTACGACACTCCCCTACTCGCAACAAAAAAATCCGAGTATTGAGGATCCAAAAGGTGGCTTGCATATTTTCAATCAGAGTTAATTTCTTGAAAGCACCCTATAAAACTGAATTTACAAAGCTACCTTCAATATGTTGATCTCTCAAATCATTTGGTATAACAAGCAAAGTTTGGTAGAAATCGCTGTCAAAAATTACAACCTTACCACCAAAAATTTTTTCAAAATTCATTACATCCTTTAGTAATAAATCAAAGGCCTCGATAGTATTCTTTTTAGCCATTGATGCCTCATTCCAAATAATTAGCCTAACTAGCGATATAAGTTTAGCTATATAACTTTATTTGTTAACTTGGTAAATTTTATTTATTGAAATATCTATTGGAATTTTAAACCTTGAATGAGCTATCCTTTCTCCGAAAGGAATAGATGTAGCTACTCTAGATGAGGCAACGACTATAGTTATGTAACTTGTGACCTAACCATTGCAAGGAGTGAGCAATAAATGAACATGCCCTCGAACCATCTAAAAAAGAACTCTTACTGCCTAATGAAAAGATCTCAACCAAAATAACATTATAGGCCTGTTTTTGGCCACATTCAATTTTGCGCTTAAGAGCAAGTCTTCTTATGTGAAGTGAAAGATCTAATTCCTTTGTGAACTACTCATCTTAGTTGAGGTAAAAACTTTTTGGAACAAGAAGGTAATCATTTATACTTTTTCCAATCTGCTCTAGTGTTTTGTTTATATCTTGCAAGAAATATTTTCTAATATGTTTGGGCCACAAAAAGGCATATCCATATTTCTTTGAAAATCTTGAGATAGATCAGCATCATATTTTTTCTATAATAATTTTGAATTACTTGGAGAGCAGTAAGCCAACAATACTACAAATAGAGTCCTAAGAGAATAAGGCATATAAAAAGCCAATGCCTCATTAAGAATACCCTCTATATTTGTATCTAACTGCAAGTGCTCCATTTGAAAATTAGTCTCCTTATAAGAAAACATTTGCTTCCCATTAATAGTAAGGAGATTTTCAAATAGTGTGGAAGCATGGACATGATATAATAATAGCCTTAAATAATATCGCTCTCCTTCGGTTAAACTAACAGTCACTATGCGATCAGTAACTCTCTTCCACTTTCTCTTAGTTCATCTCTTTTTCTTTTCTGCTCCAAACAAAAAACTCAAGAAATTCATGATATAAATAGTTAAGATCCTGAGCTTTTTTGTTGTTTTTATTCATTTTAAAAAATTCTATTAGCATCATTTTTGAAAAGTCAGCATGATGCAGCAGGTCAGCAAGGTTCGTGTTTTTATGAAAAGAAACCATCTGTTGACTTGGAAGGTGTAATTGAAGAGTGCAAACAAAAGGCGTCATTTTGTTAAAAAAATTTATAAATATGCCAAAATGCTTCTGCCATTGCTATCCATCGTCTGGACTAGAAATTATTGATTTCATCAATGTCTTCAGGATCACCATCAAAATGTATATAAAAGTTGATACGATCGTGACCCTTGTAGACATATTGTATAAATATTTTACTAATTTGATTGTTCAATAGATTTTAATATTTACGCGGCAAACAAATAGTGCAAGAAGATAAGAATTATATGACACAACCCATTGATTATACAAATAATGATTATGCACTCTAATAGTTGGACCGTTTTGAGATCTTTTATAACTTGGATAGCTGTTTTTAGCATGGATAGTGTATTCGGTAATCTCTTTTGGAAAATGATTTTTACACGATCTGTCCTCTATACATATTATCTTTTTTTTAGCTCTCCACAAGGGCCACGTGGCATATGTTTCACAACCAAAGAATGTAAATATCGTTGTCGATCTAGATCTAAAATTTTTTATATTTAGACTTGAGAATCACTAACATATGAGCATGAGAAAGTCTTCTTTTTTGAAATTTGATCACATAAATATAGATTGCAATTTCACCAAAATATTTTTTCTTGACTATTTCAGATTTAAACATTTCAAACCTTGCTCTAAACACCCTGGACACCAAATCATGTCTATCTTATACATCTTCACCATATTTTAACTTATCTTAAGTTTCTTTTCAATTGGTATTACAGGTCATGGTAATAAAAATATCTGACTTACTGTATTTGTGAACTAAAACTATGGCATCTACATAGATGACACATATCTCTTGGCACACCAATAAAGGAAGTTGAAAGATAAACGTGCTGTCCAACCTGTCTTCCTTGAGTTTGGCTTGTAGACAAATTATTCATCACTTCCTAAAGAATCACGATCCAAATATTGTGACGCCCCCACCTCTCTCTAGGGCGAGCCCTAGGGTATCAGCAGGGCACCTGCCCAACTATCGTCAGGACTCACGCACTCATTCTAGCTCAATAGAGATCCACAAGTCAACCATAGATTTAGAATTAAAGGAATACTTCAAATATACAAGCCAAATTCTTCTAAGGCTACCATCTACTATTACAATCCAAAAAACCCAAATATAACAAAGTTTACACTTCAAATGTCTCAAATATCATACAAAAGGTTTACTGGCTTCCACCAAAAATCGCTAGTCTAGAGTTGACAACTTTCACTTCCAAAACCTGTTAAGGAATAACAACTTAGGGTGAGCCAACACTCAGTGAGGCGAAAAAAATCAAGCAAACAAGCAAGTAGCACGACTCAAATCAAATAGCACATTCAAAAGCAACTTAACATGAATTTCATATAAGTGAACAAGTAGGAAGTGAAACACAAGTAGAAAGAATACAGGAGCTCTCAAGAGCTATTCCTACGTTACGGTTGGTTCAAGCCATCTTTGGTTGACCCTCCATCAACTCAAGTAACAACATGTTCGTAGAGCTCCACTTCCATCCACCATATCACCATCTCGGATTCGGAACCAAACAAGCACGAGGTGGCAATACTATTCGAGTATACCAAGTAAGATCTCAAAAGATCAAACTATCAAATTTCCCAAGGGCAGCCAAACTTCTCGACCAAGCCCTTGCCGGCTCGAGTTACGAGGTTAGCTAATGGGTTGGGGCGTCCCCACAAGTATAGTTGGTCGATGAGAAAACGCTCCAATCGACTTAGAATCAATCATAGCACTGAGTCGGGATAAGAGGTACCTCCCACCCGAATAGGGTGTAGTACATATTGCCGCTCAGTACTCACGAGTTAAAAGCATGTTCAAGTACAAGTGCAAGTCACACAAATTCATATAACAATTAGCGAGTACTCAAGAGGGAGAGGACGAGGGCGATAAAGTACACTCTCGCCTCAGCAAGTTTACAAATCACAAGAATCACATAGCACTTGTACAAGTATAATTTCAATCAAAGCAACATGAAGCATGCACTTGACACTCACCAAAGTCAAGAGCAAAAGAGAGCAAAAACAAGATGTCAAACAAGCTCCTCGGTGTCCACGTGATCACCTGAGACATGCACAATCACGGTTACCTAGGTATTCGACCAAGGCTAATAAAAAAAATTCCCTTGCTACCACACTCAAGAGCCTCAAGCTCAAGTCAAATTAAAAGAGAAACTTTCTCGCTTAAATACTGAAATAATACTCAAGGAGGGCTCAAAAGTTCCATTTTCGAGTCAAGTCATGGCAAGGACTTTCGATTCAAAAGAGGAGTACCACGCTTAATTTTTGGCACAAAAATCGAGGAAGAAAAAATATATTTTCATATCTTAAAATTTCTAATTCTATGCCCAAGTTTTAGAATATAAGTGAGCGTTCACGTTTTGTAAACTAATGAAGTCAAAATCCACCAAAAACATCACTTATTTCATAGTAAATATTGGAGCTAAAAGCTCCAAGTTTCAAATGTGAAGTTAGTGAAATTTCTTAAGAATTACTCTAGCTAAAACTCTCAATTTATGGTCCATTTTCACGGAAACCGAGGGCATAAGGCTAGGAGGTGAAAATCTTATTTCGGAACCAACGGAAACAAACTGGTTTCGCTTGAAGCTTGGCCAACTTCCAAACAATCAAGCTTTCTGATCCAAATCAAGAAAAATCTTATGTGCTCGGTGAAATCCACTTTTCAAGTATGAAATGGGGTGCAAATAATCAAAAAGGTTAGGCTTGAACCCAGAAAATGATTCCAAACCACTTTTGAGCTTTTGTCACTTTATAAGGAAAATTTCAGTTTTGGTAATGTTCTTTGAAAAATCATAACTTGGGTTTGATAAGTTCAAAAATCGTAAATCTTATACCGTTGGAAAATAGACTCAACGAACTTTTTTTTTTTTTTTTTTTAATCATTTATTTTATTCCACCAAGCAGAAAAGCCCATCGCATCGTTTAACATCCGTTGAGTCAGCGGAGCCTAGCCCGAAAGCTCGGGAGGCCTAACCTATCCATGACTCAACGAACTAAAACTCTCTGGAAGACACTTTTATCAGATTCGAATTAGAAACTAGTCAAATTTTAGTTCCAAATTGCTGTTTCAGCAAAAATAGGGCAAAACAGTCTTGAATTTCAGTGAAATTTGAAAATTCATCAAAATTCATAGGAATTGAACTAGCCCCTGAAATTTTTACCACTGAAAGACTTCAAGTCTAGTTTCAATTGCAATAAATGGAACTCAATTTAGATTTTCCTACACCAAGATACAACAGTTTTTCGAAAGCTGATTTTTGAAACCTGAAACATGAAAATTTCAACAACCTACTTGTGAAACCTTTCTCTTGTCCTTTCGTTTAAAGCCAGGTTAATTGCTCCAATCAAGGTGCATCTAAGGCCATCATTTTAGCAAGATTTTAGCTCAAGAAGAGGCTCCAAAAATTGAAATTTTTTGCTCAAACTTTCGGCCATGAGTATGGCCTCAAAACCAGAAATTTTGAGCTCCAAGTTGGAGCTAAATTGGGGCTTTTAAAACCAAAAATTTTTGTGTACATGGTTGGAGTTAAAATGAAGCTCCAAAACCTGAAATTTTGTCCTCAAAGTCTCGGCCAACAAGAGACTTTAAAACCAGAAATTTTTACTACCAATTCCAACCAAAGTAATGGCTCAAAAACTGAAAATTTTCAGCCTTGAATCTCGGCCAAGGAGGCTACACAAAAACCAGTTTTTGGCTAGAATTTTAAGCTACAAGGAGGTCACTAAAACCAGAAAATTTTAGCACCATTTTCGTCCAAAGAGGGGGGGGGTTCAAAACTGAAAATTTTTCACCAAGATTCAAGCATTATAACTCACTTTTCATGCCACCAAAACCACCAACCAAGCAAGTCAATATTAACCAACAAAACTGTGAGAACCCGAATTTTACTTACTTTTAATTCAATTTTACTGACTTATTTAATTATTTATTCACCCATGTTCTCCGAATAATTTATTTCAACCATTTTAAATCCATTTACATGGAGCAATGTCTCACTTATATTTTAAAAACGTTCTATTAGCAAATTTAATTTTTCGGAGGCTCGTTTAGCGAGTACACGTTTTTCGAGACAATATTCGATCCGAGAGTGCAATAATCTTGGAATATTAAGAATGATCAATAGTAGACTAGAAAAAGTTAATTGAGAGATTAGAGGTGAGTGAGTTCAAAAATTTTGCTTTATCGCGCGCGAATCGAAAGTTCGAGCATTTCGCGTCGGAACGACTAAGTGAAAATTTGAGAAAGTTATACTAGACTGATAAAAGTGAGTAAATACAATGTTAAAGGAATTACATTTGAGGATTAATGCACTAGTGCAACAAATAAGAGAGAAAAGTGGTAGTACGGGACACTATTCGAACACTATTTGCAGTTGACTTTGGCTAGCTTTTATTTCCTTTTTCCCTCCAATCTTCCAAGGGAAGCTTCACACCAACCAAGGGAAAAGGAGGAAGAAAGCTCTTCTCATTTTGCTCCATCCTTGCTTCCATTTCACTTGGAAATCCTCACCCAAATCACATACCACTTGGAGATTCATCTTGGCTTGAAGAAAGGCTTCATCTTGTGGATTTTCTTGGAGGTTTTGTGGCAAAAATTTCTGGTTTCTTCAAGGGTTCAAGAGGTAACCCTTCACCTTCTTCAATCTTTCAAATTTCCTCAAGAATCATGGTTGGTTTGCATGGGTTTACAACTCTAAGCAAGGAATAGGCTAGGGGACTTGAGGTGTTTCATTTCTTGCTTTAATCACTAGGCTAGCGGTCTTGAGGTGGATTATAGGTAGCTAACTTGAGGTGTAATTGGTTGATTGATGTTGTTTATGTGTTGTATGAGATGATATTGGTTAGAAAGTGAAAGAAAAATCGAAGGAAAATGGTGCAAGAGAGTTGGCCGAATTTCTAGTTATGATGTTCTGTTTTAATTTCAAATTTTTGATGCTAGTTTGGCTGTGAATTGATGGTTATATGTGGTATATTGTGTGTACAAAGTGTCTTGCAAAAATCATTTCATTTGGTTGTTCAAAACTTTCGAAATTGAAAGAAATCTGGAAATGGTAATCAGGATGTCCGAATAGTAACTCTTTGTTTCAACATAACTCTCTGTACCAAATTCGAAACTGAGTGCCATTTGTGGCATTCAAAACTAGACATCCATAGTTTTATAACGGTATAAAAATCACCACCTAGTTCATTTTGAGTCATCCGTAGTGATTCGGCAAAGTTTGCTGTTCTGTTGTGACTGTCTATCCGAGAAGAATGGAGAAGCTGCATCTTGTGGCTCTATTTTCTCTCACTTGTGAACTGATTTTGGACACAACTTTTTTTGATGAAATATGGAATTTTGAACCTAGTTTCCAACGCCACCAACCATTCCCAATTTGAACTTGTATTGTGTGAGATGTGGTCTGATTTCGAAAGTGCAACAAAGCTGGAAAACTGGAAAGTTTTTCCCTTCTTGCTGGCCGAATGGTCAGAGTTGTTTTGGGATGTTTTGTCTAAAAAAATTTGATGTCAATTGCTTGTTAATTTCTTATTAAATGTTTATAGGACCTTGGTTTCAAAATGGATCAAATTGGGGCTGATTTCATTGTGCAAAACGTTTGGAAAAGAAAGAAAAGCAAGAGGGCAGATTAGCCTTGAAACATTTTTTCGAACTTTGGTAGTTTTCTTAACTGCCTTCCCACGTGATTTTTTGCATGAAATTTGGTAGAGAGGTAGTCCACATATGAAAGTTTAAGTGTGCCAAATTTGGTGTAAATTCAAGATCGTTTCGATACTCAAATAACGGCCAAAGTTTGCTCTTCGAATCTGGAAATTTTTTATCAGTGTACAAAAGTCAGCCGACTTTAAGCTACTATATCTTAGCGCTCAAAACTCCAAATTTAGTTTTGTTTGTTGTGTTTGAAACCTTGTTAGGGACTCTTATTGTGTTACGAATTTCAAAAGCTGATTCACTTTCTGTGAATTTTACCAAATTTCCAAATATCACCGAAAACCAAGACTGGTTCTGTCTTACCTTCTTCAATCAGCGACTTTGAACTGAAATATGAAGGCTCTCTATTTAGAATCTTGTAGGAACTTTTAATACTTTAAATCTAGTTTCCGTCGGTATAAAGTTTTCCATTTTTGGACATGCCAAACTCAAGATCCGATTTTACCAAGTTTATCGCGCAAAGCTGAAAATTCATGATTTCGTAGGAAATGAGTTATTAGGAACTTTTCATTTCCTTTTGATAATGATAGATCGTTTTAAACCCGATTTCACGGGAGAGGCAAGTTTTTCTTGAGACTTTAAATCCTCACTTTTGAATCTCGATTTTTAGCAATTAAAGTTCACTTTTAAGACATTGTCTTAAGATCTAAACATGTGTACGTTCTTCCTTGTTTGGCAAGGGGTTTGTAAGTATTTGTGAGTGATAGATAATTGTTATTTCTTCATGTGCTCAAGAGGATCTTGAAGAGAATCTCGGAGCCGACCACTAAAGATCTTATTTTGCACTTACTCATTAGTTTTGAATTGGTGAGTGTCAAGTGCATGAGTTGTTGAAATTACTTGAATTGCTTCTCATTGATTACATGATTTAGAATTGTCGAGTCGAGTGCGTACTTTATCGCACTCGTTCTCTTTTAAGTGAATTATATTTGAATTGTATGAAGTGAATTTGCTAAGTGAATAAAATGAAGTGTTGCAATAGTGAATTATACTATGTTTGAATCAATGTCGATTGGAGTGAATCTCCTCGACTTATATTTATAATAGTGGGGGACGCTCAAATCTCAATTGGCCGACCTTCCGACTCGAGCCAGTATGGGCTTGGTCGAGAAGTTCGGTGAACCATGAGATAATCAAAAGGTTGATCTATTAAGAGATCTCGCTTGGCATACTCGTAGAGTAGTGCCTTTATAAAAGAAGAGCGGGCCCGGGACAGGGGGTGTAACGGTGAACGGGGAAGAGTAAGTGAAGTTCTATGGACTTAATACCCACCCGGCTGATGGAGTGTCATCACGGGAAAGTATTTGATCGAGCCTTGGCGAAGCAAGTGGAATCTAGCTCCTGAGAGCTCCTGTATCCTTATTAAATGTGTGTTATTATTATTTATGAATTACTTGAACTTTCTTGTTTTAATTCTCGTGCAAATGGCATGGTTATGTAAACTATGTGTTTGCATGTTTTCTTGACCTCACTGAGCGTCAGCTCACCCCATTAGCTTTGTTTTCCTTAACAGGAGCTTGGAATGGAAAGAATTTTGGAGAAGCCGGTCTTATTACTTTTGATTAGTATTTTGGGATGTAATTGATTAGCTGACTTCTAGTGATTGTATTTTGGGAAAAGTGATGTACTTTTGAGAACTTGTGTTGTAAGATTTGAACATTTATTTAACGAAGCGACTTTTTTTCGTTTCGACTTTTATTATTTGGTTGTTATCCTTAAGTTTGAATTGAATTGTATCGAGTCCTGGCGAGAGTTGGGCAGGCGTTCCGCGGATACCCTTGGGTTCGCCCTTGGGAGAAGTGGGGGCGTCACAAAAACCCTAATCTTGCAATGTGACGACCCCACTTCTCCCAAGGGCGAACCCAAGGGTATCGGCGGGCCGCCTGCCTAGCTCGCGCCAGGACTCAAAACTTAAAGTTCGAAAGAGCACTAAATACAATATATACAAACCCAAAAGAGTTATAATTACATTCTCCAAAAGTATCGAGTCAAACCACCAAAACAAAAACAAACATCCTAACTGTTCAACTAATACAAGCCAAACTAACTATACTAGTATACGAGCCAAAAGTCCCCGCGTCGGCCCCTGCTAAGGAAAACAAAAGGAATGGGGTAAGCTATATGCTTAGTAAGTAAACAGGGGCGAAAGCGTAAATTTCACGTAACAGTTACACAATAAGAGTAAAGCAAAAGCAGAAAAGTAACATCACATGATAAGGATACAGGTGGCTCCAAAGCCAAGTTGTTGCCATGCGTGACCTCCTGTCGACACTCCGTCGACCATACATAAGGTCCGTAGAACTCCACTTGTACACCCACCGAACACCTTATCACCCTCACTGGCCAGTCACCTCACAAACTTGCCCGGGCGAACGAAATTGAACTTGCTGCGCAAGCTCGGTTCACAAACTTGGTCACCTTCTCGGTGAACCGGATTTACAAAATTGGTTCATAACATGAACCTACAAACTTGGGTCACAAAATTGAGCTTGAGTCACAAGCTCGGGTCACAAAATTGGTTCACATACTCAGCGAACCGGGTTCACAAACTTGGTGACCTCAAACCAAGTTGGACTGACTTCGACCAAGCCCTAACAGGCTCGAATAGTCCATCTAGGTATTGAGTTCAACCTCAAACTCACAAAATTCACAAAATTATTCAAAAGTCACCCTGAGCCACCAGCTCAAGGGTTTTAGTTCCAAAATTGCTCATCTACATAAGCCATGTACAAATATGTGTGCAAATTAGGGTTTAGAGCGAGTGCGATAAAGTACACCCTCGTCTAAGTACCCTCTTCATACATATCGAAACACATAAGCAACTAACATACAAAAGCGGCCTGAATACTTACCCAAAAGACAAAAGTAGTACAAAAGCGGAAATCACTTCGTTTGTTGGCTAGTAGTGGGCCCCATCGGCCCCACCTAGTTCACCACCGTCTGAAATCGAAGATTGTGTCACAATATATCACAAACGGCTACTAACATACGTAAAACAAGTAAAACGGCAAAATTGGCACGCGCAAGTGCGAAAACGGCAAAAAGGGGCACACGCGCGCGCGCGGAACGGCAAACGGGACGGCCAAATCTGCCATCTCAAACCGTTTTGGTCGAAAGTTAGGCTAGGGGTATCGGATCAAGGTGAGAGAGACACCGTTTCGAAGCCATGAGAAAGGGCTACAATTTTCGTAAAGACACCTTAACCTAGATCTGAATAGGTATAGGTCAAAAAGGCACGAAATAGTGCCAGCCGTTTCATGGCGGGTTACCAAACAGGCCCTGTTTACAAGGCCGTACCTCACGGTTCAAAAATCGAAATCAAGAAATTCCAGAGGCGTTAGAAAGCTGAGACATAAGGCTAAAACTTTGATGTTTTGGCTAAGACCTGAATCCATTCAGAACAGAACGAAAATCGAGTGTCAAAATACCCGTCAGAACTGTCCAAATACAAGGCAGTTCTGACGATCGATATTGTTTTGATCATAACAGAGGCTACGGAACTCGGATTTCGACGTACTTTATACCGTTTCGAAGCTGAGACCAAGATATAAATTTCTTATGAAGGATTCGACACCCAGATCGTACGGGATCAAAACGGAAAAATGCACGGCAGAAACTGAAATTCAAAACGTACACAAACGGACGTCTAAAACAGGTCTGAGGGTTTTGTCTATAACTCAGAATACATTAATCCGTTTGACCTGCAATTTTACAGGTAGATTCAGCACTTAAAAGGCTACAACGTTGAAGAAGGCCACTTAACCCAGTTTCGAGTATAACTAGGTCAAAACTGTAAGATACTAAACCAGAATCGTAAAACAGGTGAACAAACCGTAACTTGGTACAAACAGCATAACTCAGCCTACTTAAGTCCAAATTCAGAAATTCCAAAGGCATACGAAAGCTTAGAAACAGGGATACATTTCATCAGAAGACTGGAACGACCAATTCTGAATAAATCCTATCCAAAATCACCAATTACAAGTGCAGTTCTTACATTCGGACAAAACCAGAACAGCAAGGGTATTTTCGATATTTCTCATGCTACGTTACTCCGATTGACCTGAAATTTTACAGGCACCTATAAAATGTCATTCCCTACAACTTTCATGTTTTAAGCCAAGGCCAATTCGGCCTCTATCTAGGACTAAAATTTTCGGACAGAATGAAGAACCAAGAAACCCCAATTTTCCAGATTTCATTCAAAACAGAAATTACTTGCAATCTTCCACTTTTTCCACCATCTAGCATCATTACATACCATTTCCAACCATCATATATAGCCACACAATCATGCTTATATTAAAACAGAAAAAATCCCAATAAATATAAAACTTCACTAAATCATCCACAAATCAAGATATAAGCCATAATCTTTCATCTCTTAACACCACTAAGCATGAATTAAGCTTCATTAGGTGAAGGAGAGAGTTCATTCATTACTCACCTAGTAAAACAAGAGAGAGGTAGTTGCTTGTCACCTTAGCTTCCACAAACACTTCACCAATCAACTTACTAATACCAAATGAAGAGGTTTTATGGAAGGAATTCAAGATTAACCGGTTAGTTTATGAGATTGAGCAAGATTAGGACAAGGAATTGAGAGAGATTTTTCTTTCTTCCTTTGGAGAGAATTTCGGCCAAGAGAGAGAAAAGAATGAGGAAGATTAAGCTTCATTTGTCTTATAAGAAGGTTGGAAAAATAAGAATTAATTCTAGCCACAAGTTTGGTTAACACTTGGTTGAATCACAACCACACAATTTTCTCTCTCTTGTTGCATTTTGAACCACTAATTTTCGGCCAATAAGAAGCTAAGAGGGGGAAGATATTTTGTTCTATTAGTGAGAAACTTGTATAGCAAGTAAGTGGTGGTCAAATGGTGCGTTCAATCGGTAATGCGCGGGACCCGCCGGTTCGCGCCGTTTTTTCTTAAAACACACGTACTAGGGTTTTTTTACTTCCTATTCACTAACCTTATCTTATTGCTCCTAATCATATTTTATTTCTCACTTAAAAGTCACCTTTAATCACCAAATTTGATCCTTGCTCCGTTCCGAAAATTCATCCGGCGAAAAATCGCGAAACCCTAATTTACTCCAATCTTGAAAACGAAGAGTGAAACCCTACTTTCTAGGTTTATTTACACTTATTGTGGAGTACTTGAGTAGGAGGATCATATTAAATAAATAATTTTCAAATAAAAGGAATTTTAAGAAAAGTGTGATGAATTTTACAATTCCATAGAATAAAATTAGGGTTTTGAGTCAAATATAAGGGATTTAAACATGGTCACAAGTAAACTTGGGTTTTGATTAAAATTTTAGGGTTTCTAGTCTTTTAAAATAAAATAAGGTTTTAAATCAACCCCAAAGAAATAACTTTAGTATCTTCCTTGAAACAAAATAATGTTTTAAAATAAAATGAACTAAAGAAACCGTAAAACAATAGCATCTTAAAAGTTGGGGTGTCACATGCAAGCTATTAAAGAGGTAAAATTAAGCCATCAAGAAAGCCAAGAATATCCTCAAGGAATGCTACCTAATGTCAGGGTTCATAGAACCCTTTAACAACCCCAAGTTTATCTAGCTGAAAATTAGCTAAAGGATGAAAGAAAAATTGGAGCTTGGAGAGGTTACCTTCCTCCAAGGTAGTAAGCAAAATCTCAAGAAATCAAGCACTAAACCTCTAAGAATCTTCTCTCCACCAAGTCTTCTACCAAGCTTGAAGATGATCCAAGGTGTGAGCAAGGTTGGGGGCAAGATTAGTGAGCAAGATGGAGAGGAAGCAGATGAAGTTTTCTTGGCTAAGGGAGAGGGGAGGGTTTCGGCCAAGAGGGAGAGGAAGAGAGAGGGCGTTGTGTGATTTTTGTGAAGTGATATTGTGACAGCCCCACCTCCCTCTAAGGCGAACCAAAGGGTTCGGCGGACCGCCTGCCCAACTCTCGTCAGGACTCACTTTCAAATAAATTACAACACTCACATCCAATAACATAGGGTACAACCTCCATAATAAACGAAATAACAATTCCCAAGCTTAGCACGTATACTTACATACATTCCAATCTCAAATAGTGGTACAATTCCCCGAATAAGATAAAAGTCCTCAGTTCTCAAATAATTACAATTACAATATCAGTCTCAAATATTACATCTTCCAAAGTTCCCCAAATTCATATACCACAACTGGATTAAGTTCGAATTCAAATTATACAAGAGATATTCATCCAGTCATACTAATAACTCATTACACGCGCTTCCTTTGCCTCGAGCCCTGTGGAGGGGGAAAATAAATATTTTGGGGTGAGCTAGAAGCTCAGCAAGTGACCAGTAAAATCAGAAATCAAATAAGCTTCACAATAGTGCATTTAGATGATGTCATGAGTCAGTGATCAAATGTACGTTTATTGCTCTTGTGAGTCAGGGGAATCAGTGTACTTAAACATCCAACGCTCAAAGAGATCAATGAACAGTCAAACAGTACAAGGGAGCCATCGGTGCTCCAAATAAAACAGTGGAGAGACGTTGGTTCTAAGCACACGAAGTCCAAGTACTCATTTGAGCCAAAACATTTCATGGTACACATGCAAGCACTCATGATATGCAACCGAGTAAACTGTGCAAGAAACAGTTCATAAGTAACTTTGGAAATAGTTTGGGGATCACTCACCAACCATAGCTCAGGAACCATCCATCACAGACATTGCCTTGTTCAAGTCCAAGCCTTTCATTTCTACCAAGAGCTCACTCACTCAAGGCAATCAAATGCTCTCAAAGATTGGACAGCACTTCCCCTTAATTTCCTTATTTTCCCATCCTACAATCAAACACCAAATCACATTCCAAAACAACCACAAATTCACACACAAATTATAGGCGATAAAACACCTTCTGCCATAACAACCACAACTGAAACCACAATTATCGGATTGAAACGAATCTTATGGCGATACGAAGCTAAGACATATACCAACATTTCTTATGAATACCTCCAAGGCCAAATTATACATTTTCATGGTCAAAAATCGAAATCTTAGAGAAAAAATGGAAACTATCCGTGAAACAGGGCTTAAGGGCAGTCAAGGGTATTTCGGTCATTTCACAGGCTACAGTACTCCAATCGATCTGAAATTTGTAGGTAGATATATAACTCATATATCTACAAGTTTCATGTTTTGTCCAAAAGCTGGTTCGGTCTAAAACATGGAGAAATGTGCAGTCCAAGTTGAGGCAGAAACAAGGTAAAAACTGAAATTACTCTTCTAAACTAACCTTTGCATATAACCACAATTACACATACGAATCATAAGATATACCACACATCTAATTAGGCCACAATACCCCTTCAATTTGAGCCAATTGATAGCTCTAAAACCAATCACATTTAAGCCCCAAATTCGAAACCCTAGAACTGAAATGGATGCACAAAAGCTGGAATCTCTTTAGGCAAAATATACTAGCCTATCAACCTTCAATATTTCTCATAATAAAACTATCAAAACATGGACAATCCTCAAAACATCACATGAGAGCAGAAATTTCATGATAAAACTGAAATTCACCATAGAACTACTTCAACCCCTGAAATATTCTCATAAAGCTACCTATTTACAACTCTAAATCACAAATATGCTAGTATTGCTAGTAGAGAAGGATTTCTAGCAAAGATTACCTTGAAACCTCAAGAAAATGGTAGCTTAGAGCTTACCCTTCCCAAAGTCACTCCACCAACTCCTTCCAACTTCCTTAGACAACAACTTCTATGGAGTTTTTTGCAAGACCCATTTTTTTTGTAAATGAGTGACGTGTGGATCGAAAATTCATGATGTGGTGTTTGTAAAGAAAATCATAATGTGATGTGTGTGAAAATGAAAAAAAAAGGCCATGAGACTTTGAAATACTACAGTTCGGCCAAAAAATAGTAATCTAAAAAAGGTTTTGGTTAAAAATGTAGGAGTCGCCACTTGGTATTGAGTTAGGGTGTACCAAGTCACCCAGAAATGTGGATTTAAAAATGTAAACCCTTTTTTAAATTGACTCCAAAATCTACGACAAATCAGAGAAAATGGTTCGGGGGTCACAGTTGAAGAGAGGGAAGGCAAAGACAATGTCTAAGGCACCCTTTCAACCTAGCCTAAGCTAGTTGCACGATTTAGTCATGATTTTCATAATTTCTAACCAAAAGATGTATCGCATTTGGATGTAACTAACATGGATGCAATCTTAAATCTAATGTTGAATCGAAAGGGACAAATATCTCTTAGAGGCTCAATCGAACTAGATCACATGAATTGTGATAGCCAAGGATAAGCCCTCCAAGAGGTCACAAATAGTGCCAATGATGTAAGAATGAGTGAAATGAATGTGTGCAATGTGAACAAAGTGAGCGTGTGTGAAGTGAGAATGTGTACAGTGGTAGTGTGCAAAGCGATAATATATGAAGTGGGAGTGCAAAGTGATAATGGGTAAAGTGATAGTGTGCAGAGTGAAAACGTGTAAGATGAGAGTGTGTGAAGTGAAAATGTGTAAAAATGATAGTATGTAAAATGTGAGTGTGCAAATGGTAATGTGAAATGCATGAGCCCTAGAGGAATGCAAGCAAGACGGGTACGGGAAGACCCTAAATCGTGACTTTTGATTTGCTTTTTGGTTAGAAAGAAAACGAGCGTGCTAAGGCTATGCGTAGCCATACTCGTTCGTTTCCCTTACCAGAAGGGTAACTCCCTAACCTAATCACGCAGATGACCCTAACAACTAGAATGAAACGTAGAGTCCTAAAGATCGTGTGTCAAATGCGGGAAAAAGGTAAAGGATCATGCAAAAATGTAGAAATACTAAAAAGAAAAAATGCATGAAAATGTAGTGAATGCATGCGAGTATGTACTAGCAAGGGGCGGGAAGCATTGGACTAGCCCTTCACTAACGCTCTCTCACAAGCATTGGACTTGTGAGCGATCGGGAATAAATAGCCATGACTAGCATTGGACTAGCCACGGCTATATTGTACATCTGCATCCACCATATATACATAAGTAAATAAGCATAGTAAAAGCAAGTAGGCATGTGAGCACGTAATTCACATAACACGTAAGCATAATATCTAGATGTAAGGTCCTAGGAAAGCGAATAACACGTAACACATAGGCATGCAAATCACACAAAGCAAAATAAAGCAAATACATCCCTAACTATTACACTTGGGGGCTCTAACTACAATTTAAAGGGGGGAAATAAATAAATTCCTAACTATTACATATTCTATCTAAATACAGATCTTCAGCCCCCTAACTATTACAACTTGGCATTTAAATGCCTTTCAAATAATTACATTAGAATAAACGCATAAATTAAAGTAAAATTAAATAACTAAAGAAATAGATGAAATAAAACATTCAAAATCATGCAATTACACACATAAAACACATAAGTGCACATAGGGTCAAATAAAGTCAAAATAAGGGATAGGGTGTACCTCCCTTGTGACAGCCCCACCTCACCCTAAGGTGAACCAAAGGGTTCAGCGGACCGCCTGCCCAGCTCTCGCCAGGACTACGGAGTCGAATCACACAAATCCGATATTACGCGAGATAGGACCCAAAAGAAATGAACGATTGAAGACCGCCAAGCTTAAACATGGGGAAAACGCTTTCATATATACATGTCGCTAGGTTTACAATTCAAATGGAACCAGTGAAACGAAATACATTTAGGGTTTGCTCATTCTCGAGGAGCTATACAAAAGAACAAAAGATTTTCTAACTAGCTCAACTCGCTTCTCAAAATCATGATTTCCAAAAGAGGTTCCTGTAAGGAAAACAAAGATAACGAGGAGGGGGTGAGCTTACGCCCAATGAAGTACCAAACATGTAGCAGAAAAATCAGGTATTTCACGTTATACAAACCAGATACACATGCTCGCTATAAAGTAAGACAGGTAAACACAAGAACTCAAATAGGAAGGATACAGGTGGCTCTCAGGAGCCAGCTTTCCAGCGCAGTACTTGATCCAAGCCGGTTGACTCTCCGTCAACGTATATAGAACCAACACGTCCGTAGACCCCACTTTACACCAAATTCCGTCCACCAAACACCCCTTTACCGGGCCCGCTCACCTCAACAGAAACAGAAATGGTAATACTCGAGTATACCCGGAATCAAGGGTCTCAATACCCAAAGATCCCAAAACAGACTACCATGGTTCGTTATCTAATCGTCCAGGCCCTTGCCGGCCCGACTCGAATAACTTAGCCACAGGATTTGAGCTCATAGGTCACAGAAAGGTCGTTGGTTACAAGTTTCCAAACGACGTCAGAACAGATACAGATACAGATACGGATACAGATATCAGATACAGATACAGATTCAGATTGACACCAAAATTGGCATATGAACAGACAAGAGAACGAGTGTGATAAAGTACACCCTTGTCTCAAACAAATTAAACAGATTGCAGAGCAGAAATCAAGTTAAACAGCAATGGAGGGGAGTGGTACACTCACCGGTTCAAGTACAGATACCTCAAAAGTTTTCACTTCGGGTTGGCTTTAATCGCCAAGAAACCCTAAAATAATCAAAGTAAACCAATTGAAGGTTTCATATCCAAAATCGAGTAAACGGAATGCACAAGTGAGGCTCGACTACACGTCGTACGCCTTGCGAAATAAATACTAATGCAAGGGTGGAAAACATGATTTTCTTGGAAACGAAAAGGTAACATGAAGACCTAGGCGCAAACAACCCAAAAGCCCTTCGCTCAAATCACAAGTAAATCCAACTAGCCTTCAAGTAAAATTTCGGCAGCATATCCCTTGTGTTTACCTATTTTCCAGCCATCATGGCTTCATTATTTCCTCAAATCAGTCCCAACATCTCACACAAAATTCATCTCATTTCCCAAAAGCCGTTCACTAGGCTCAAAGTAGTACAAGTACAAAAGTTAGCTAGGAAATGACCGGAATGACAGCAAGCCCTAAAACATGCAAGCAACTACAATGAGACTCGATAACGAGTTATAACCCAATGCCAAAAATGACCCCAATAGGGTTCCATAAGCATACACAAACACTAGAGGAAGCCAGAAAATTCGGACATGCAATTAGCTTTGGCCCTGAAAAAAAACAGTTTTTGACTTTACTTTGCGGTAATGGCACCAAATGCACTACGATTATCGGATGAAGGTGTATGACCCACCATCTCGAAGCTAAAATACAGGGCTACAACATCACAGAAGGTCACTCAACCCAGTTTTGAGTGAAAATAGGTCAAGAATGCAAGATACTACATCAAAACGTAAAACAGATTCACCAAAACGTATTCTAGCGAAAACATCATAACTCAGGTTCTCCAAGTCCAAATCCAGAAATTCCAAAACCAGCTGAAAGCTAAGAAACAGGGATAAATTTCATCAGAAGGACTCAACAACCAATTCGGAAGCAATTCCAGCCAAAACAACCAATTACAGGCGCAGTTCTCAATTTCGGGTAAAACCAGAACAGAAATAGTAATTTCGACTTATATCATTCTACACTACTCCGATTGACCTGAAATTTTGTAGGCACCTCTAAAATGTCATTACCTACAACTTTCATGTTTTGAGCTAAGGGTAATTCGGCCTCTATCTAGGACCTAAAAATTCGGACAGAATGCTCTCTTAAGAACCCTAGGTTTTTCAATTTTCCTGCAAAACAGAAATTGGTTGCAATTAATCACTTTTTCCACCTCCTAGAGTCAATATAGACCATTTCCAATCATCATAGATAGCCACACAATCATGCTTATATTAAAACAGAAAAATCCCCAAAAATAATAAAACTTCATCATTTCAACCACAAATCTAGAAATAACCCATAAATTTGCATCTCATACAACCACTAAGCATGATTTAAGCATCAATTAAAGGAGGAGGGTGGTTCTTCACAACTTACCTTTAAAACAAGAGAGAGAGAGTTATTGGTCACCTTAACTTTCCAAACAACTTCACCAATCACCTCAAAATCACTAAGTGGAGGAGTTTTATGGAGCAATTACAAATTTAACCGGTTGAAGTTGGAGATTGAGCAAGGTTGGAGACCAAAATTGTGGAGAGTTTTCTTTCCTTTGTGCTTGAAAGGTGTCGGCCAAGAAGAAGAGAAAATGGTGAATTTTTTGGTTAGTTTTTGATTTATTTGGTCAATGGTAAGAATAGGAATAGTGGTCTTACTTCAAGACCAATCCAATGGTGACACTTGTCACCTTTTATTAACTGTCTACCTAACTTGTCTCTCTCATATCAATCCAAATTGCAACCTCTACTTATCTCTTAACACCCGGTAAATTAACTCCAGTATTCAAAACTTAATCTAGTTGGCCGAATTTTTCTGAACTTTTCGCACCAGTGGGTCCCACGTCCGGTATACGCTCTTAATTCCTCAAAATCCATTCGATACTAGAAAAATCATCTAAAAATTATATCTGCTCCTTAAAATTATCTAGAATTTTTTTTTGATCACGAAAATGCGGAAAACAAGCCATAAAAATACGAGAAACCTAGAAAATGAAAATTACGGGTTCTCACATCCCTGGAGTTGGAGCCCTAATGGAGTGAAATTACTTATTTACCCTCCAAAATACTCCCTCCATCCCAAAAATTTCGTCGCACTTAGAAAACTGTGTTTTTTATGAATAGTTCTAGCACAGGTGAGTTGCTTACCATTTTGTCCCTCGCCCAAGCTCTTCATGTAAATGCACTGGGAATCCGGTATTGATGCTAATTCAAATTAAAAGCCTAAAGAACTACTGGAGGTAGGACCAGAACTTTTGTTTTGTTTGCATATGTCTTGTGCGTGTGTTGCACACTGAAGTTTCAACCAAGTTCCTTATGATTTTTCACTCCACACATATATTCATATGAACTTTTGAAGCACTTGAATACTGAACAAGTGGGCTCAAAGGGCACACTTCACTTGATTATTGTGGGGACCAAAAGGGTAAAAGAGTGAAATTGAATGAAAAGTCTTTACTATATTTAGTAAGTGACAAATATTTTGGGACAGCCCAAAAAGGAAAGCATGACACTTTCAATGGGACGGAAGGAGTAATAAAAGAGTCAAGGCATCACTTTAATCAAAAAATAATCACATGAAATGGGAATAAGCATGAAATCCAAGGCGTTTAAAGGAAGGTGAACAACCTATGTAAAATTAAAACAAGTAATGACTTGATTGCAAAAACTAAAGAAATTTGACGGGTCAATTTGATTGATTTTTTTAATTGTTTGGGCCATAGTAGAATTAGACAAGAAACAAGGGGTTAGAACGCGATTTTTCTGAAGTTTTCATGCAAGTTCCATGCAAAGCTTGCGAAAAAGCTTATATTTATGCAATTTCCAGCCATTGTTATTTCTGCAACTTATCGTGTTCATTCTAATGCAATCTTTCCATCCAAACTCAGCTAATATCTCAACCCAACATCAAAGCCTCGATCCGAAACAACGAACTCACAAAATTCATCGTGCAAACAAACCAAGAAAGAAAAGAAAAGCTTAGAATGGGAACATGTAATTTTGAAAAATTTTCTGCTATTGCTGCCATGAACAACAAAGCATCATTTTTTGATCAAAAACACAAGCACAATCCATCTAAATATGATAAAACGTGCGCTGAACATTCAACAAAAGAAAATCAGCAACAAATGGCCAAACACAGCATCTGAATATGCATTTGTCTCTACCTCGCTCCATCAGATTCACAAGTGCAACCATAAAAAAAAATGCAGTAAAGAAAACCTTATCATTTTTTCTTGAAACGTTAAACTAACGCATTCAAGAAAATGTCCTAAATCTCGGACCATGACACAACAAGATGCTAGGCTTCTGTACAATGAGTTTCAAAACCATGTCACGCAACTCTCAAAGAGGCTTTCCCTCTTATTACTGGTTTCTGGGTATGCTCAGTCCATTGAATACAACCAACAATTCGCATGCATATCACACCATGAAAAGACAAAGTAACTAAGTCTAAATCTATTCAAAAACTCCTAAAAAAATCATTCAAGAATAAAAACTCCACAACTTCAGATTGAAAACAGCAGCTCATGGGACAAACCAAAGAACAGGAGGAAAGGAAATGAAAGCAACGAGAGGTAACATATATGCACAACAAACGGTCCCTGAATCTAGCCAAATTTCACATGCATGGTTCTCCTGTTCTTGCACCAGAAACCGACAACACAAAAAAGGAACCAAAACACCAGTTTCATGGCTTAAAACTTCCACCCAGGTTCATGATCAGGAGAGTATGCGAATGAAGAAAGAAAAGAGAAACAAATTCGGATTCACCTTAAATGAACAAAGGTCCAACACCAAGTCTATCAACAGCACAAAAACATCCCCCCAAACTTACCCACACAACAGCACAACAACCTCCCAAACATACCCACAATTTCGGCCATCTTGAAGCTTCCAAGATTGGAAATGACAGATAAACAAAACCAGTTTTCTGGTGAATGGTTTTGTCCAAGTTAACACCTTTCTACCATATGCCAAACAAGTCTAAAGCTTTGGCAAAATCAAATCATTGAAAGCCCATTTCTTTTAGCATCAACAATCATACGAACAGAAAATGTGCAAAAAGAAACCCATTCATGCGGATGATTCCTAAAATCTCATACGAAGTGTTAAACCAACTAAAGGAAGATGATTGTTACCTATAACCAGTCAAATGTGCTGAATTGACACAAGGAAACTGGACACAATCGTCTGGAGTGCCCGAAATGAAGCGAAAAGCTTTCTTTCTTGTTTTCCTCTTCACCTGTAGCTCTCTCGGTTTCTTTTCTCTGCTTTCAGGTTCTTTCTGTCTTTTTCCCTCTCAACCCTCAGGCTCTCTCTCACTCTCTCTTTCACTCTTTCTCAATCCTTGTTTCTCCCCTGTTTCTTGCTCTCCCTCTCGTTCTCCTTTTTTTCTTTCCAGCTGCTGCTCTCCTATCTTTTCATCAGCCCTCACCAGATTCTCTCTAAAACCCCCTTTCAGCCGTCACCCCCTTCCACCTGAACCCTTAGCTTTCCTTTTATCCGATCCAAACCCTTAAACCTCATCTTAATGGTTTATAAACAACCTCATCTCACCGCCTCTCCCTCAGCCATCAGATTTGTTCCAACTTCCAAATTCTTCTTGGGTTGTAGATGAGAGCCAGGTGGAATGGATTTAGCATGATCCAATGGCAAGGAAAAATGATGGGAGAAAAATGGGGGAAATGGGATGGAACCGAGCTGCATTTTTTTACTTCCGCGCATGAAAATGTTTTTTACTTCGAGCTGCTTCCTCCCTTTTTTTTTATCTTAACAAATAATGAAGTAATTTTAACAAAAAATAAAATAAAACAAGATAAATCAAAACAAATAAAATGCTAAAAAATTGTTGATTTTGATTGATGGTTTTCTAATTTTCACTTAATAAACAGTAAACTTTCATAAAAGAAATAAAGCATATTTTTGTGAACAATTTCTTTTTCCAATAAATTTTAATAAAAATTAAGAGACTAATGAGCGAAAATGAAAAATAATTGTCATTAAAATAAAATAACATAAAATAATATAATAATAAAGCTAAATTAAAAATTTGGTATCTAAAATGCTATAAAATGTCTAAAATAAAATCATGAGATTAATAAGTAAAAATAATAAGTAAATAAAATTTGGTGTCTACAGTTTGCCCCTCTTTGTCTGAGTTTCGAAGAAACTCGAGACAAAGAAGTAGATACCAAAATACTTACCTGTTATTTCGCTGCAAACTTAAAAAAAAATGTTAGTGGGATTGACGCAATATCTAATGATGACGGGATGAAGTGAAGTGAAATGAAGTGTTAGTGAAACTGACCCATGTCTGTAACAGCCCCACTTTTCCCTAAGGCGAACCAAAGGGGTTAGCGGACTGCCTGCCCAGCTCTCGCCAGGACTACGGTACAGTTTACGTCGATCTATAACGTTCCGGAACATCCCATTGCACGTAAACAAGTCAAAAGAGTCAAAATAAAAAAAAACGAAAAAATTTGCCGAAGATGAATAGTGCAGGCCACGTCAGAATCCGGCCGGAATCTGGCCGGATTCAGTCCAGTGACTTTTCGTTCAAAATTTTCCTTTTGCCGTTTGAAATCCAAATCGATTCAAAGTTCAGCCAAACATCAACCAAGCATATATACATTGAAATCCAACATTCCAAGCCAAATCGGCATACCAAAATATCCAACTAATCCATACATGTACAATAACCAATTACAAACCAAACATTGGAGGAAACAAAACACTTAGGGTTTCACCCTCAAGGAGCTATTCAAAATACATGTACATGAGCTCAACTTGTCATTCAACTATTACAACCTTTTCCAAAAGTATTCATTTTCCTGTAAGGAAAACAAATGGAACGGAGTGAGCTAAAGCTCAGTGAGCAACTATCACAATAGCAGTTAAGATCACATAAGCATAACCATTCAATTCAAGTATGCAATTTCGAAGTAAGCAATTCAGTGAAAGGATACGGTCGGCTCTCAAGAGCCCATTTCCACGCTTACATTCTTGATCCACACTCATTGACCCTCCGTCAATGTTAAAAGTACCAAACCGTAGACCTCACTTCACTTCCATTCCTTCCACCCAACATACCCCAACCGGGCCCGCACTCCATTCAGTCATTTTGGTAATACTCGAGTTTACCGGAACCAAGGGTCTCATTACCACAAGGTTCCCCAGTACAGTCCCCGTGGCATGATAATTTTCACGACCAAGCCCTCGCCGGCTCGATCCAATTAACTACCATACGGGGTTGAGCTCATAAATGCAGTAAGGCCGTTGGACATTGTCCAAATGACATCAATTCAGTTTCCATGAAATGGAATTCACCAACCAATATATCCAGTTCAGTAATGCAATAAAACGGTAGCCATTCAGTGACAATATCAAAAGAGGTGAGGGCGGTCAAGTACACCCTCACCTTAATCAATTCCAATATGCAAGTAAGCCTTCAAGGCATCACATAAACATTTAGCAAAGCCACATAGTAACCATGTAGTGAGTAGTATACTCACCAAGTGAGAAAGTGGTGTTTCATACACCGCGATCACCAAAACGTCGTGAGCTACCGTCACGCCCTAGAATCACACAACAAATGCAATGAGACTCGAGAACGAGTCACCAAACAATGCTAAACACAACCCCAATAGGGTTTCATATGCATAAGTAGGCATGATAGCAAACCAGAAATTAAGATATGGCCTTAACTTAAGCCTTGATAGAAAAACCGTGTTTGAGCGTATAATGCGGTAATGGCGTCAATTTCACTACGGTTATCGGTTGGGGGTGTAAGACCCACCATTTCGAAGCTATGAAACAGGGCTACAACAATGTAGAAGGGCACTCAATCCAGTTCCTAGCTTAAATAGGTCAAAATTGCAAAATACTAAACCAGAATTACTAAAACAGGTTTGCAAAACACAGAAAACTGTAATCGGTATATCTCAGTCCATACAAGTCCAACTACCGAAATTCCAAAGGCATATGTTAGCTAAGTCATCCAGCTACATTTCATCAGAAGACACCAACTCCAAAATCCAAACCAATTCCAGTCAAAATAGCCAATTACTATTGCAGTTTTCGCATTCTGTCCAAAGCAGAACAGCTACAGTAATTTCGTCATAACTCACTCCACACTAATCCAAATGCCCTGAAATTTTACAGGCATCTCCATCACATCAATACCTACAACTTTCATGTTTTGAGCAAAGTCAAATTCGGCCTCTAACCCTATGATCAAAAACCGGACAGAATTGGGAAATTAAGAACCCTAACTTTTCAATTTCACACCAAATCCAAAATTGATTACATTTAACCACATTTCACATCCACTAGAGCCATTATAGTCCATTGCTAATCATCACAAACAACCACACCATCATAATCCAATTAAACCAGAAAAATCATCATAAAATGGAAAACTTCACCAAATCAATTCCAACCAAGATAAAAACCAGAAATTTCAGCACTCTTATCACTAGTAAGCACAACATAAGCATCATTAGGTGTAGTAGGGTGTTTCAAGCTTCACTTACCAAGAAACAAGAGAGAGGAGGATGTTGAACACCTTAATCCTTCAAACAAAGTTCACCAACACACTAACTAGCACTAGAAGGAAAGTTTTTATGGAGTAGAACTAACTTAAGCACTTGATTTGGTGGATTTGGACTTGTTAGAAGCTTGAATGTTGAAGAGTTTTGTCTTCCTTGGAGCTTGAGAGGGCCGGCTATGGTGGAGAGAAAATGAGGGAATTTTAGTGAATTTTTGAAGATATTTACTAGTTGGGTCAAAAGTCAAAAATTTGTCAAAAGGTGAATAGTGTTTCTTAAGTCACAACCAATGAGAAAGTGACATGTGGCATCTCATTAAATGCCTTCCTATCTTTCTTTTCTCTCTCACATCAATCACTTCACACACACTACTTATCTCTTAACACCCGATAAATTTTTCACAGTATCCGAAACTTAACCGTATTGGCCGAATTTTCCCGAACTTTTCGCACTAGTGGGTCCCACGTCCAATATATATTCTTAATTTTTTTAAAAACTCTCCAATACTAGAAAATTCATCTAAAAACTATAACTGCTCATAAAATCCACCAAGAAAATATTCCTAGGCCAGAAAATGCAGAAAACATGAAATTTAAGGGGGGAAAAACCCTAGGAAACTATTAGGGCAATACGGGTTCTCACACTCTCTCCCCCTTAAAAGAATTTCGTCCTCGAAATTCCTTATCATTGACTACTCCGGGATTAAATTGAACAGTATACTGATCTGTACCCCTTCACTAGCCAGGTTCATTAAATTCTTACCTTCCACGTCCTCTGATGAGTCAACATCTAAGGAGTACACCCAAGAGGACTCTTTCGATCCATCCTTGTCCCCCTTCGACTGGGCAGGGTTGGTCGTAGTTGGTGGCAGAGTCCCTTGCCGCTCGCGCAGGCGAGCTGGACAGTTAGCAATTTGATGTTCGGCACTCCCACAGAGCAAGCATTTTCCTCCTTTCTTCCAGCAATTGTCCTCCGAATGGTTTAATTTTCCGCAATACCCGCAGGGTCCGCGTGCTGTAGAAGCCAAGCTTCCTCTTAACAGGCTCTCGTGTGACACTCCCGGCATTCTTACTCCTCCCGTTCCTCGTCCAAACTTGGGATGGGTACTTTCATCCTCCTGCCCCGAACTACTTCCAGAAAATCCTCTCTTTTTCGCCTGAAAGGTTTTCACCTGGAGCCTAGCATTCTCTACTCGTTGTGCCTTCTCCACTGCTTCGCTGAAGGCATTAATTTGGGCTGCCGCGAGGTCCTTCTGGATTTCTACGTTCAGCCCCTGGACAAATCGCCGTATTCTTCGTTGCTCGGTCATGATGAGTTCGGGCGCAAATTTGGATAGGCGGGTGAACTGGCTCTCATACTCCGCCACAGTTTGGGCTCCTTGGCGAAGTCGAATGAACTCGTCTTCCTTCCTCTCCTGAACTAGAGGAGGGAAAAACTTCGCATTGAACTCTCTGATGAAGTTCACCCAAGTCCTAGGTGTCTGTTCTCGTTCCCACTTCTGCCTAATGACGTTCCACCAGGAACGGGCTGCCCCTTCAAGCTGGAACACGGCAAAAGTCACCTGCCGTTCGTCAGGGTAGTGTAAGGCTGCAAAAATGTCTACCATCTTCTCAAGCCATTTCTCAGCTACATCAGGGTCGGGTCCCCCAACAAATTTCGGCGGAGCGAACTTTTGGAAACGTTTGAGAGCTCTATCCTCGCTCTCAATATGATGGCCAGGGTTTCCGGGGTTTCCAGGGTTCGGGTTTGGGTTCTGAGCTTGTTGCTGCACTACTTGTGCAAGCAGGTTTGTCATTTGCTGCATAGCAGCAGCTATCTGGGCATTAGGGTCGACTTGGGGTTCAGAATCAGGTCCAGTCGAGGTTTCCCCCGCACCCCTAACCGGTGTAGGTTGTCTAGTTCTGCGTCCACGGCCTCGACCACTCCGAGTGCCTTCCATCAATCTAAGTCAATCTAGGTCACCAAATAAATATACTGTTAAAGGGCACCTAACCCTCCTTTCCGTAGCACCAGACAGGAACAATGAAACAAGAGTAAGTAACTCAAACAATTACCGCGAAGAGCATTTAAACATATACCACGTATACATAGATCACATAACCAGGTTAAGCAATTATACGGAACAGTCAGTCAAGTACATACAAAGTCATTCCATGAAACAAAAAGATCCTCCAAAAGTACTGCAGACGCCTAGGTCACAAGTGCCAAAGAACTCGCGAGAAGCTTTTCCCCTTCTAGGGCTTCGTCCAAATATTTATATCTTAATCAAGTTCGATCATGCTTAACCACACCCGAACAAACCACACGAAGTTCCGTAGAATCGCCTTTCTAGTTCACCAAATCCTTTCTAACCTAGGCCCTCATATCTTTCGTATCCGGGCGCAAGAATCTCGTCTAAGATAATTCACATCTCGAGCCGGCCGGTCCCAAGAGTAAACCATCCTTATTAAAGATTCCTACCCGACATACATACCTAGCTTCCTCGAGTCCCATGATAATGATTCGTACACTTATCACATGCCCGGTTCATAACTTATGCTCAAACGAGCACTTAGACATATTCATGAAATTAGGACCACAACACCACTTGGCCCAGTCTCACTCCACGCAGAGACCACGCGAAGTGGCTCTGATACCAATTGTAACAGCCCCACTTTCCCCTAAGGCGAACCAAAGGGGTTAGCGGACTGCCTGCCCAGCTCTCGCCAGGACTACGGTACAGTTTACGTCGATCTATAACGTTCCGGAACATCCCATTGCACGTAAACAAGTCAAAAGAGTCAAAATAAAAAAAAACGAAAAAATTTGCCGAAGATGAATAGTGCAGGCCACGTCAGAATCCGGCCGGAATCTGGCCGGATTCAGTCCAGTGACTTTTCGTTCAAAATTTTCCTTTTGCCGTTTGAAATCCAAATCGATTCAAAGTTCAGCCAAACATCAACCAAGCATATATACATTGAAATCCAACATTCCAAGCCAAATCGGCATACCAAAATATCCAACTAATCCATACATGTACAATAACCAATTACAAACCAAACATTGGAGGAAACAAAACACTTAGGGTTTCACCCTCAAGGAGCTATTCAAAATACATGTACATGAGCTCAACTTGTCATTCAACTATTACAACCTTTTCCAAAAGTATTCATTTTCCTGTAAGGAAAACAAATGGAACGGAGTGAGCTAAAGCTCAGTGAGCAACTATCACAATAGCAGTTAAGATCACATAAGCATAACCATTCAATTCAAGTATGCAATTTCGAAGTAAGCAATTCAGTGAAAGGATACGGTCGGCTCTCAAGAGCCCATTTCCACGCTTACATTCTTGATCCACACTCATTGACCCTCCGTCAATGTTAAAAGTACCAAACCGTAGACCTCACTTCACTTCCATTCCTTCCACCCAACATACCCCAACCGGGCCCGCACTCCATTCAGTCATTTTGGTAATACTCGAGTTTACCGGAACCAAGGGTCTCATTACCACAAGGTTCCCCAGTACAGTCCCCGTGGCATGATAATTTTCACGACCAAGCCCTCGCCGGCTCGATCCAATTAACTACCATACGGGGTTGAGCTCATAAATGCAGTAAGGCCGTTGGACATTGTCCAAATGACATCAATTCAGTTTCCATGAAATGGAATTCACCAACCAATATATCCAGTTCAGTAATGCAATAAAACGGTAGCCATTCAGTGACAATATCAAAAGAGGTGAGGGCGGTCAAGTACACCCTCACCTTAATCAATTCCAATATGCAAGTAAGCCTTCAAGGCATCACATAAACATTTAGCAAAGCCACATAGTAACCATGTAGTGAGTAGTATACTCACCAAGTGAGAAAGTGGTGTTTCATACACCGCGATCACCAAAACGTCGTGAGCTACCGTCACGCCCTAGAATCACACAACAAATGCAATGAGACTCGAGAACGAGTCACCAAACAATGCTAAACACAACCCCAATAGGGTTTCATATGCATAAGTAGGCATGATAGCAAACCAGAAATTAAGATATGGCCTTAACTTAAGCCTTGATAGAAAAACCGTGTTTGAGCGTATAATGCGGTAATGGCGTCAATTTCACTACGGTTATCGGTTGGGGGTGTAAGACCCACCATTTCGAAGCTATGAAACAGGGCTACAACAATGTAGAAGGGCACTCAATCCAGTTCCTAGCTTAAATAGGTCAAAATTGCAAAATACTAAACCAGAATTACTAAAACAGGTTTGCAAAACACAGAAAACTGTAATCGGTATATCTCAGTCCATACAAGTCCAACTACCGAAATTCCAAAGGCATATGTTAGCTAAGTCATCCAGCTACATTTCATCAGAAGACACCAACTCCAAAATCCAAACCAATTCCAGTCAAAATAGCCAATTACTATTGCAGTTTTCGCATTCTGTCCAAAGCAGAACAGCTACAGTAATTTCGTCATAACTCACTCCACACTAATCCAAATGCCCTGAAATTTTACAGGCATCTCCATCACATCAATACCTACAACTTTCATGTTTTGAGCAAAGTCAAATTCGGCCTCTAACCCTATGATCAAAAACCGGACAGAATTGGGAAATTAAGAACCCTAACTTTTCAATTTCACACCAAATCCAAAATTGATTACATTTAACCACATTTCACATCCACTAGAGCCATTATAGTCCATTGCTAATCATCACAAACAACCACACCATCATAATCCAATTAAACCAGAAAAATCATCATAAAATGGAAAACTTCACCAAATCAATTCCAACCAAGATAAAAACCAGAAATTTCAGCACTCTTATCACTAGTAAGCACAACATAAGCATCATTAGGTGTAGTAGGGTGTTTCAAGCTTCACTTACCAAGAAACAAGAGAGAGGAGGATGTTGAACACCTTAATCCTTCAAACAAAGTTCACCAACACACTAACTAGCACTAGAAGGAAAGTTTTTATGGAGTAGAACTAACTTAAGCACTTGATTTGGTGGATTTGGACTTGTTAGAAGCTTGAATGTTGAAGAGTTTTGTCTTCCTTGGAGCTTGAGAGGGCCGGCTATGGTGGAGAGAAAATGAGGGAATTTTAGTGAATTTTTGAAGATATTTACTAGTTGGGTCAAAAGTCAAAAATTTGTCAAAAGGTGAATAGTGTTTCTTAAGTCACAACCAATGAGAAAGTGACATGTGGCATCTCATTAAATGCCTTCCTATCTTTCTTTTCTCTCTCACATCAATCACTTCACACACACTACTTATCTCTTAACACCCGATAAATTTTTCACAGTATCCGAAACTTAACCGTATTGGCCGAATTTTCCCGAACTTTTCGCACTAGTGGGTCCCACGTCCAATATATATTCTTAATTTTTTTAAAAACTCTCCAATACTAGAAAATTCATCTAAAAACTATAACTGCTCATAAAATCCACCAAGAAAATATTCCTAGGCCAGAAAATGCAGAAAACATGAAATTTAAGGGGGGAAAAACCCTAGGAAACTATTAGGGCAATACGGGTTCTCACACTCTCTCCCCCTTAAAAGAATTTCGTCCTCGAAATTCCTTATCATTGACTACTCCGGGATTAAATTGAACAGTATACTGATCTGTACCCCTTCACTAGCCAGGTTCATTAAATTCTTACCTTCCACGTCCTCTGATGAGTCAACATCTAAGGAGTACACCCAAGAGGACTCTTTCGATCCATCCTTGTCCCCCTTCGACTGGGCAGGGTTGGTCGTAGTTGGTGGCAGAGTCCCTTGCCGCTCGCGCAGGCGAGTTGGACAGTTAGCAATTTGATGTTCGGCACTCCCACAGAGCAAGCATTTTCCTCCTTTCTTCCAGCAATTGTCCTCCGAATGGTTTAATTTTCCGCAATACCCGCAGGGTCCGCGTGCTGTAGAAGCCAAGCTTCCTCTTAACAGGCTCTCGTGTGACACTCCCGGCATTCTTACTCCTCCCGTTCCTCGTCCAAACTTGGGATGGGTACTTTCATCCTCCTGCCCCGAACTACTTCCAGAAAATCCTCTCTTTTTCGCCTGAAAGGTTTTCACCTGGAGCCTAGCATTCTCTACTCGTTGTGCCTTCTCCACTGCTTCGCTGAAGGCATTAATTTGGGCTGCCGCGAGGTCCTTCTGGATTTCTACGTTCAGCCCCTGGACAAATCGCCGTATTCTTCGTTGCTCGGTCATGATGAGTTCGGGCGCAAATTTGGATAGGCGGGTGAACTGGCTCTCATACTCCGCCACAGTTTGGGCTCCTTGGCGAAGTCGAATGAACTCGTCTTCCTTCCTCTCCTGAACTAGAGGAGGGAAAAACTTCGCATTGAACTCTCTGATGAAGTTCACCCAAGTCCTAGGTGTCTGTTCTCGTTCCCACTTCTGCCTAATGACGTTCCACCAGGAACGGGCTGCCCCTTCAAGCTGGAACACGGCAAAAGTCACCTGCCGTTCGTCAGGGTAGTGTAAGGCTGCAAAAATGTCTACCATCTTCTCAAGCCATTTCTCAGCTACATCAGGGTCGGGTCCCCCAACAAATTTCGGCGGAGCGAACTTTTGGAAACGTTTGAGAGCTCTATCCTCGCTCTCAATATGATGGCCAGGGTTTCCGGGGTTTCCAGGGTTCGGGTTTGGGTTCTGAGCTTGTTGCTGCACTACTTGTGCAAGCAGGTTTGTCATTTGCTGCATAGCAGCAGCTATCTGGGCATTAGGGTCGACTTGGGGTTCAGAATCAGGTCCAGTCGAGGTTTCCCCCGCACCCCTAACCGGTGTAGGTTGTCTAGTTCTGCGTCCACGGCCTCGACCACTCCGAGTGCCTTCCATCAATCTAAGTCAATCTAGGTCACCAAATAAATATACTATTAAAGGGCACCTAACCCTCCTTTCCGTAGCACCAGACAGGAACAATGAAACAAGAGTAAGTAACTCAAACAATTACCGCGAAGAGCATTTAAACATATACCACGTATACATAGATCACATAACCAGGTTAAGCAATTATACGGAACAGTCAGTCAAGTACATACAAAGTCATTCCATGAAACAAAAAGATCCTCCAAAAGTACTGCAGACGCCTAGGTCACAAGTGCCAAAGAACTCGCGAGAAGCTTTTCCCCTTCTAGGGCTTCGTCCAAATATTTATATCTTAATCAAGTTCGATCATGCTTAACCACACCCGAACAAACCACACGAAGTTCCGTAGAATCGCCTTTCTAGTTCACCAAATCCTTTCTAACCTAGGCCCTCATATCTTTCGTATCCGGGCGCAAGAATCTCGTCTAAGATAATTCACATCTCGAGCCGGCCGGTCCCAAGAGTAAACCATCCTTATTAAAGATTCCTACCCGACATACATACCTAGCTTCCTCGAGTCCCATGATAATGATTCGTACACTTATCACATGCCCGGTTCATAACTTATGCTCAAACGAGCACTTAGACATATTCATGAAATTAGGACCACAACACCACTTGGCCCAGTCTCACTCCACGCAGAGACCACGCGAAGTGGCTCTGATACCACCTGTGACAGCCCCACTTTCCCCTAAGGCGAACCAAAGGGGTTAGCGGACTGCCTGCCCAGCTCTCGCCAGGACTACGGTACAGTTTACGTCGATCTATAACGTTCCGGAACATCCCATTGCACGTAAACAAGTCAAAAGAGTCAAAATAAAAAAAAAACGAAAAAATTGCCGAAGATGAATAGTGCAGGCCACGTCAGAATCCGGCCGGATTCCTGGCCGGATTCAGTCCAGTGACTTTTCGTTCAAAATTTTCCTTTTGCCGTTTGAAATCCAAATCGATTCAAAGTTCAGCCAAACATCAACCAAGCATATATACATTGAAATCCAACATTCCAAGCCAAATCGGCATACCAAAATATCCAACTAATCCATACATGTACAATAACCAATTACAAACCAAACATTGGAGGAAACAAAACACTTAGGGTTTCACCCTCAAGGAGCTATTCAAAATACATGTACATGAGCTCAACTTGTCATTCAACTATTACAACCTTTTCCAAAAGTATTCATTTTCCTGTAAGGAAAACAAATGGAACGGAGTGAGCTAAAGCTCAGTGAGCAACTATCACAATAGCAGTTAAGATCACATAAGCATAACCATTCAATGCAAGTATGCAATTTCGAAGTAAGCAATTCAGTGAAAGGATACGGTCGGCTCTCAAGAGCCCATTTCCACGCTTACATTCTTGATCCACACTCATTGACCCTCCGTCAATGTTAAAAGTACCAAACCGTAGACCTCACTTCACTTCCATTCCTTCCACCCAACATACCCCAACCGGGCCCGCACTCCATTCAGTCATTTTGGTAATACTCGAGTTTACCGGAACCAAGGGTCTCATTACCACAAGGTTCCCCAGTACAGTCCCCGTGGCATGATAATTTTCACGACCAAGCCCTCGCCGGCTCGATCCAATTAACTACCATACGGGGTTGAGCTCATAAATGCAGTAAGGCCGTTGGACATTGTCCAAACGACATCAATTCAGTTTCCATGAAATGGAATTCACCAACCAATATATCCAGTTCAGTTATGCAATCAAACGGTAGCCATTCAGTGACAATATCAAAAGAGGTGAGGGCGGTCAAGTACACCCTCACCTTAATCAATTCCAATATGCAAGTAAGCCTTCAAGGCATCACATAAACATTTAGCAAAGCCACATAGTAACCATGTAGTGAGTAGTATACTCACCAAGTGAGAAAGTGGTGTTTCATACACCGCGATCACCAAAACGTCGTGAGCTACCGTCACGCCCTAGAATCACACAACAAATGCAATGAGACTCGAGAACGAGTCACCAAACAATGCTAAACACAACCCCAATAGGGTTTCATATGCATAAGTAGGCATGATAGCAAACCAGAAATTAAGATATGGCCTTAACTTAAGCCTTGATAGAAAAACCGTGTTTGAGCGTATAATGCGGTAATGGCGTCAATTTCACTACGGTTATCGGTTGGGGGTGTAAGACCCACCATTTCGAAGCTATGAAACAGGGCTACAACAATGTAGAAGGGCACTCAATCCAGTTCCTAGCTTAACTAGGTCAAAATTGCAAAATACTAAACCAGAATTACTAAAACAGGTTTGCAAAACACAGAAAACTGTAATCGGTATATCTCAGTCCATACAAGTCCAACTACCGAAATTCCAAAGGCATATGTTAGCTAAGTCATCCAGCTACATTTCATCAGAAGACACCAACTCCAAAATCCAAACCAATTCCAGTCAAAATAGCCAATTACTATTGCAGTTTTCGCATTCTGTCCAAAGCAGAACAGCTACAGTAATTTCGTCATAACTCACTCCACACTAATCCAAATGCCCTGAAATTTTACAGGCATCTCCATCACATCAATACCTACAACTTTCATGTTTTGAGCAAAGTCAAATTCGGCCTCTAACCCTATGATCAAAAACCGGACAGAATTGGGAAATTAAGAACCCTAACTTTTCAATTTCACACCAAATCCAAAATTGATTACATTTAACCACATTTCACATCCACTAGAGCCATTATAGTCCATTGCCAATCATCACAAACAACCACACCATCATAATCCAATTAAACCAGAAAAATCATCATAAAATGGAAAACTTCACCAAATCAATTCCAACCAAGATAAAAACCAGAAATTTCAGCACTCTTATCACTAGTAAGCACAACATAAGCATCATTAGGTGTAGTAGGGTGTTTCAAGCTTCACTTACCAAGAAACAAGAGAGAGGAGGATGTTGAACACCTTAATCCTTCAAACAAAGTTCACCAACACACTAACTAGCACTAGAAGGAAAGTTTTTATGGAGTAGAACTAACTTAAGCACTTGATTTGGTGGATTTGGACTTGTTAGAAGCTTGAATGTTGAAGAGTTTTGTCTTCCTTGGAGCTTGAGAGGGCCGGCTATGGTGGAGAGAAAATGAGGGAATTTTAGTGAATTTTTGAAGATATTTACTAGTTGGGTCAAAAGTCAAAAATTTGTCAAAAGGTGAATAGTGTTTCTTAAGTCACAACCAATGAGAAAGTGACATGTGGCATCTCATTAAATGCCTTCCTATCTTTCTTTTCTCTCTCACATCAATCACTTCACACACACTACTTATCTCTTAACACCCGATAAATTTTTCACAGTATCCGAAACTTAACCGTATTGGCCGAATTTTCCCGAACTTTTCGCACTAGTGGGTCCCACGTCCAATATATATTCTTAATTTTTTTAAAAACTCTCCAATACTAGAAAATTCATCTAAAAACTATAACTGCTCATAAAATCCACCAAGAAAATATTCCTAGGCCAGAAAATGCAGAAAACATGAAATTTAAGGGGGGAAAAACCCTAGGAAACTATTAGGGCAATACGGGTTCTCACACACTACATGGGTATTAATCAAAGATGATCAACTGGTTACAATAAAAAATTTTAAATTATCCATTGCATCTGCTCGTTTGATTCCTAACAAATAGTTGAGTGTCATTGGAGCATTGGATACAAGTCATGCTAGCTTTAGTTTTGTTAATATTACTTACATGTCAAATTAACAGTTACTACTAGCTATTTAGTATGAAGATTTCAATTCACTAGCATTATGCAAGGAGTTAAATTAGCAATTATTATTTTGTTACTTGGTTTACACTAATATCCTTATTAAACTATTTTGTTTTCTTCCCAAAACAAGAAAACCTTGGTTTGGTAGGACATGTAGTGAGTAGTGAGTTAACTAATACAGGTTTTTTCGGTGCCCAAAAATGATCTACATATTCCCTTAAATAATAATGATGATTATATTTTTTATGAAGAATTTGATACAAAGCCAGTACCTCCTAGATATTTTGATAATGAAATAGAATTTGATGATTCTAATTGGCACTATCCTTCTCCTTAAAATGAAAGAATGTCAAATATGTGATTCGATGTTGTTTCTTATTAAAGAATATGCATATCAATTACAACAATTAAATGAAAGAATTACATATTATCAAGAAAGGTGGCTTCATGTTACTTTGTATAATTGTAATCTAGTTACCTGTCATAATAGATACAAGATCTTAAGAGAAGTTGAACATGAAAAATATTTAATAACTAATAAATATGCACAACTAAACAAAGAATTTACAGCCCACTATAGAACGGAACACTTAGATAAATCATGAATAACTCAGAAAGAATAACATATTGCCAAGAATGTCAAAAATTTATTAGTAAAAATCTAGTAGCCAAAGCTAAAATAAATAAGGTAAGACATCTTATTGTTAAATATTCCTTTGACGAAATAATATTAGAAGCATTAAATATATTATTACATATTGAAAAAAGAAACTTAGAAAAGATTCTTTCAAATGGAAATTTACATTTAGTAAGAATGCATACATGAATTCAGATAACTACAAAATACACTACAAGAAAAATTATATTTGGAGGCACAACAAAATGATGCAATAGCGAACTTTTAGAGGCACTTAGACTATTGAGGCGCACACATCAAATGTCTACTAAACTACCCATTTGGAAAAGGTTGGAGGCATTTTTTAACGCCATGTTTAATGAATTTGATGCATTCACAATTGCCATGATAGAAATTGCAAATAGGCACACACCAATGTCTGTAAAGATGCACTATAAAGGCACTTTACTTGGTATCATTTTTGTCCTTTTTAGGACACTTGTACCTGTTGCCAAAAGGTAATTGTCTAGGCACAATGAAGTGTATTATATACATTAATGGAGGCAGTTTACAGTGTAGTGTTTACCTATCTTTCAAGGCATTTTCTACCATTGTAAAAGGAATCTCCAAACACTCAAAAAGTGTCACGATATGTGGTTTTACTAGGTGCATTAGTTTCAATGTAGGCATTGGCAAGTGCCTCAATAGATGTCTTTTTTTTTGGTACAATTTTCATCCAAATTTTCTACGCTAATATCCTAATACAATACGCCAAACACATAATATGCAATAGTAAGACAGCCACTATGCCAAAGAATATAAATCTGCTTGAAAGCAAAAAACTAGTGACATCCTAAATAAAGCAAAAAGTTCCACAAATCTGAAGTTAATTCAAAAACTAGCATTAATGCTTCTTTAAACAAAAGGCTGCCATCCAACTCTTGCAATAGAATCCAGCAACATCCTCAAGAACACAAAATATTCCACAAATTTGAAGTTAACTCAAAAACTAGCATTGTTCTCTATACAAAAGGCTGCTGTCCAACTCTTGCTTCCCTAAACAAAAGGCTGCTGTCAATCCTCATGAATCTTCACCTATAAAATTAGTAGATTAAGTAAGAACGCCACTTCATTATCCATCCAACTTACAAATATTTGTTAAGAAAAAAACTTGAACAATCTTGTGTCAAAGTATATCAATTTCAGTGGCCAAGCAATCGGTGCACCAAGTGCATCTTCAATTGTTTGCAATAGCCCGTAAGGCCTAATCAATTGTTCATTGCGTTCCACCACAATTTGTACTAGTATTTCACACCAACATGGTCCTAATGGTTGTCCGCCAACAACTTTAGAAGGATCAATTCCTTGGAGGCGACCAATAGCTAGACATTTTGTTGGATCAAACAAACTGAAAATATCCACCCAATCACCTTCCTACAAGATAATTTGAAGTCATAGAATTGAATTAGGTAGATTTATTTTTAAAAAATTTGGTAGAGTTTCCCTTGCATTATGAGCATTTCTCCAATTTTCAGCAATAAAACTTAATAACCATGACTTTACTAAGTTGAAATTACCATGTTATACTATTCAACATAACCAAACAAAATAGTAGTTTAATGAATCAACAAGTTTCAAACAACAAAAGTGAGTATCCTCATATGGTATAATCACAATAAATTCTTGAAAAAAATCATGAACATACTTGAAGAGAATGAACACCAATAGGTGATTTTGAAACATGATTAGAGGACGTTAAATTTATCGAGCCACCAGTTTTTGAGCCACTACTTTGCTGCTAACACACCATTGCTTTGAGCTCTGCAAGTTCTTTGGCTTGGTCTTTCAGCTGCTGATCTTGCTCAGCAAATTTATCTTCCATCTTAGAAATTGCTGCCTTTTGCTCCATAACGATACGCTGACAAGTGTTGCGACTAGGTACGTTACCCTATTTGTCTGATGGTGTCACACCTAGACCATACATGCGCACACGCCCATTGTTATCTTCCCCAAATACTTGGGCAAATGCATCATTACGACCAACATCATCATTAGAACCAGGGGGAAGTTGGCTAACTTTTTCCTTCAAAGCTTGCTGTATTCAAAATCCAGAAAAAGTTCAATATTACTAAAATCGATTATCTTACATCAATGAAGATAAAATCAGTCTTAAGTTAGTAGACAATTTAAGTCATTTAGAGTACTAATTTCATCAACCAATTAGCAACTTACTAATGTAGCTGTAACGTCATCATTTCCCGGGTTTCCGTTTGAGTCAGTATAACAGTGTTCGAACATGTCAACTCGTGATGGGAGATGACCTAATTTTTTCATCTATAGAAAATGAAGTCTTCATAAGACCACTAGGTGATACAAGAAAAAACTAAATGAAACTAAAAGGTTAAAAAGATTTACCAATTCTTTCGAATTTGAGCATACGATTTCTTCCCTGTCTTATGATTCATTGTTTTCTTAGCCGACTCATCTTATTCTTCTCTCTGGTATTCTGAAATTATAGAAAAATAGTGGAACCTTATAATCTCAACATAGTGGTTGATATTTAATAGTTAAAATAGTTATACATTTGTTTCCTCTAAGCTCCAATAAGCCAGAAGATTTCTCCACTGATCTTTCAAGATCTGCTGATCCCTATTGTTAATTTGACTCTCAATGGATTCATTTGGATTGTAATATTTTGCCTTTAAAGCTGATTTCCAATTTCTCCATTTTTTGCCGATAGATTTCAAAGTCCAGAAATCTGCACTTGGAGGAAGACGAAATTTTTCCTACAATAACACCTCAAATAGCTAGATCCATATTTTTGTCATATAAAGGGTACAGATGTATATTTGCATCGAGAAAAATGTGCATTACCTTCACCAGTACAAGCATGTCTTGCTTCTTATCATTTGTCATTTCACGCCAATCTGTCACATCTAGAGGAGCATACTTTCCATTTCTTGCTATATTGTTCCTAAGAACTCAGTAAATTTGGACTTGTTCTTGCCAACAGGCTGACCATCCTTATCAAATCTAACTTTGTACCGATGACAACTACTAGGTTTACCCCATATTTCTGTCATATATGTTGGCCCTCTAGTTTTTCTTGGTGAATTTTCATCTGCATTTTCTTCATCTATAACCATGAAATATGACCCCGGTGAATTTCATTACCAAAAGAACTAGTAGAACTAAAAGTTTTGAAATTGGATCTCAAGAATGAAAATCAGAACTTAGCATGACTTATTAGAGATGTACCTGTAGAGTTAGGCTCCTCAATGTGAATATGATTTTCAGCTATATCCTCATGTTGATCAACAAGTGTATTTCCAGTAATCTTCTGTCTTTTAGTCCTTGCCATTCCTACAAATGAAAACATTTAACAAATAAAAGAACACAAATGCAAAAAGGATAGCAAAATCTCAAACGAATATGATAATAGCAAGGCTTCAACTAGACTGAAAATTTTCATCTACTAACAAATCAATTTTAAAGTGCAAGTAGGTAGGTTAAAACAGAAATTTTAAAATAGACACAACAAGGATAATCTGAATTTGCATCTACAAAATAATGCATGTGAAATTGCAACCACGTTTATAGTTACAACTTTTACAGTTTTAATAGCAGAAACTAAACATTTCAACAATTCAGGCTAGTGGAGTATTTCATCTCCATCATCTTCTCGAACCCATCGAATGTCTTCATTCTCATTGTCCATTTGAGTTACTGAGGTAATTGTGCTCTGCAAATACATCTCAGTATCACATACGGGGTCCATCATAAACTCATTCCTAGGAGATGTAGCAACAACAACACTCCAGCCTTCAGCTAAGGGTCTTCAACATAAAAAACTTGTGAAACTTGGGCTGCTATCACATATGGCTCAGGGTGAGGCTTTACATTCTTGAAGTTGGCCAATGTGAATTCATCCTCATCTTGTTTTAATCTTTTGCTTTTTGATATCCAATCACATTCAAATAAGGTGACAGTTCGGCCTTCAGTGTAATTTAACTCAAGGATATTCGTCAAAATACCATAGTAAGCCATGTCACTTAAAATTGGATTATTATCTTTAGTACTCGAAAAGCTTGATGTTGTTGCATTGTGTGATAGCCCCACTTTCCCCTAAGGCGAACCAAAGGGTTCGGCGGGCCGCTTGCCCAACTCTCGCCGGGACTCAGTCGTTCGCTAAAGTCCTCCAATAGATTACAATATAAATTCCAAATATTACATCAAATTCTCCAATAATTACATGTCATAAGCGAAGCGGAAACAATTCCCAACTATATATAAAATGATTCCAAATCCAAACTGTACAAGATATATGCCATCCAGCCACGTGAATAAGTACTACAATTCTTCCTTTGCCACGAGCCCTGTGGAGGGGAATAAAATAGTTTTGGGGTGAGCTAAAAGCTCAGTGAGTAACCAGTAAAATCAGTAATCAAATATATTTCATAATAATGCATTTCGATGATGTCATGATTCCAAGAACAAATATACGTATTGTTGCTCTCGTGAGCCAGTGAAATCATTGCACTTAAACATCCAACGTTCAAATAGATCAGATAACAGATAAACAGGAATGAGGAGCCATCGTGCTCCAAATAACTAGTAAACAGATAGTGGAGACGTTGGATCTAAGCACACGAATTTCCAAGAACTCATTTGAGCCAAATCATGTTATGGACTCACATGTGCGCACACATGATATGCAATTGAGTAAAAATGCAAGAAAACATTCAAAAGTAACTTTGCAATAGTTTTGGAGATCACTCACCAACCGCGGCTCATAATCCTCATCCATCGTAGACAGTTTCCTCGATCAAGTCCAAGGCCTTCAACTCAAACTCAAAGCCATCAAATGCTTTCATAGATCGGACAGCATTTCCCCTACATTTCCTTACTTTTCCATCCTACAAGCAACACCATTTCATCTCAAATCAATCACATACACATCATAGACTATCAAATACACCTTTCGGCACAATATCCATAACTGAACCTACACTTATCAGATTGAAACGAATCTTATGAAGTTTCGAAGCCAAGGCATAACCCTACATTTCTTATGAAGACCTCCAAAGCCAAATTGTGAGGACCCGTAATTTTCTTAATTTCTAGGTTTTAATTTCTTTTAATTATACGTTTTTCCCACCTTTTCTTTATTCGAAAAATTGTGCAAATAAATTTTATGAGTAAATATAGCTTTTAAATGATTTTTCTAGTATCGGTTAGTTTTTGAGAAATTAAGAACGTATATTGGACGTGGGACCCGCTAGTGCGGAATGTTCGGTAAAATTCGGCCAACTAGATTAAGTTTTGAATACTGGAGTTAATTTACCGGGTGTTAAGAGATAAGTAGAGGTTGCAATTTGGATTGATATGAGAAAGACAAGTTAGGTAGATATTTAATAAAAGGTGACAAGTGTCACCATAAGAGTAAGTCTTGCCATTTGACCACTATTCATGCCTTTACCAAATTAATATCAAAATTGACCAAAAACTCACCATTTGTTTCTCTTCTTGGCCGACTTCTTTCAAGCACAAAGGAAAGAAAACTCTTCACAATTTTGGTCTCCAACCTTGCTCAATCTCCAACTTCAACCGGTTAAATTTGTAATTGCTCCATAAAACTCCTCCACTTAGTGATTTTGAGGTGATTGGTGAAGTTATTTGGAAAGTTAAGGTGACCACTAGCTCTCTCTCTCTTGTTTTAAAGGTGAGTTGTGAAGAACCACCCTCCTCCCTTAATTGATGCTTAAATCATGCTTAGTGGTTGTATGAGATGCAAATTTAGGGGTTATTTCTTGATTTGTGGTTGAAATGATGAAGTTTTATTATTTTTGGGGATTTTTCTGTTTTAATATAAGCATGATTGTGTGGCTATCTATGATGATTGGAAATGATGTTTAATGATTCTAGAAGGTGGAAAAAGTGATTAATTGCAACCAATTTCTGGTTTGGAAGACATTTCAGAAAACTAGGGTTCTTGAGGGAGCATTCTGTCCGAATTTTTAGGTCCTAGATAGAGGCCGAATTGGCCTTAGATCAAAACATGAAAGTTGTAGGGAATGACATTTTAGAGGTGCCTAAAAAATTTCAGGTCAATCGGAGTAGTGTATAATGAGATAAGTCGAAATTATTATTGCTGTTCTGGTTTTACCCGAAATTGAGAACTGCGCCTGTAATTGGTTGTGTTGGCTGGAATTGCTTCCTAATTGGTTGTTGAGGCCTTCTGATGAAATTTATCCCTGTTTCTTAGCTTTCATATGGTTTTGGAATTTCTGGATTTGGACTTGGAGAGCCTGAGTTATGATGTTTCCGCTAGAATGCGTTTTGGTGAATCTGTTTTACGTTGTTGATGTAGTATCTTGCATTTTTGATCTGTTTGCACTCAAAACTGGGTTGAGTGACCTTCTGTGATGTTGTATCCCTGTCTTTTAGCTTCGAGATGGTGGGTCTTTCACCCTCATCCGATAATCGTAGTGAAATTTGTGCCATTACCGCAAAATGAGGACAAAAACTATTTTTTTCAGGGCCAAAGCTAGTTACATTTCCGAAATTTCTGGTTTCCTTTAATGTTTGTATATGCTTATTGTGACGCCCCGAAAAAAAAATGAGTTTGAGAACCCGGAAATTTTCTAATTTTCTAGGGTTTTATTTATTTAATGGCTTGTTTTCTGCATTTTCTTTAGTAGGGAAATTTTCTAGATATTTTTAAGGAGCAGATATAGTTTTGGGATGATTTTTCTAGTATCAAATAGGTTTTGAGAAATTAAGAGTATATATCGGACGTGGGACCCACTAGTGCGAAAAGTTCGGAAAATTTCGGCCAATTAGGTTAAATTCCAGATACTGTGTAAAATTTATCGGGTGTTAAGAGATAAGTAGAGTGTGTGAAATGATTGATGTGAGAGAGAAAAGAAAGGATAGGAATGCATTAATGGAGTGCCACGTGTCACTTGGTGATTGGTTTTGACTTAAGAACACTATTCATTTTTTTTGACTTTTGACCAAAATTGGTTAAATATCTAAAAATTTCACAAAAAAATCACCATTTTCTTTCACCTTGTGGCCGGCCCTCTCTCTTGCCAAGAAGGAAGAAAACTTCTTCAATCTTCAAGCTTTCCACTTGCTCAAATCATCCAAATCAATCACACAAACTAGTTTCCACTCCATACAATCTTTCCATTTAGTGTTAGTGGTGAGTTTGGTGAAGTTTTTGGAAGAGCTAAGGTGGTCTACAACTCCTCTTCTCTTGTTTACTAGGTAAGTGATGATTGAACATCCTCTTATATCTAATGATGCTTATTTTGTGCCTAATGGTGGCTTGAGTGATGGAATGTGTGATTTATTTCTTGATTTGAGTTGATTTGGTGAAGTTTTTATATTTTTGAGGAATTTTCTGGTTTAATATGAATGTGATGTTGTGGTTGTTTATGATGGTTGGTAATAAGGGGTTATGACTCTAGTGGATGTGTATGATAGGAAATTGCAACCAATTTTGGGTTTGGATTGAATTGTGAAAAGTTAGGGTTTCATAACCCCCTTTTCTGTCCGGTTTTGGATCATATGGTTAGAGGCAGAATTGGCATTTTATTAAAACATTAAAGTTGTAGGTATTGATGTTTTTGAGGTGTCTGTAAAATTTCAGGGCAATTGGAGTAGTGTCGAATGAGATATGTCAATTTTACTGTTACTGTTCTGGGTTGATCAGAATGTGCGAACTGCGCTTGTAATCGTCTATTTTGACTGGAATTGTTTTGGATTTGGATGTTGGTGTCTTCTGATGAAATGTAGCTTGATGTCTTAGCTACCGCATTCCTTTGGAATCAATGCATTTGGACCTGTATAGACTGAGTTGGACTAATTACAGCATAGTGTGATTTGTAAACCTGCAATTACGGTTCTGGTTTGGTATTCTGCATATTTGACCTAGTTGTGCTAGGATTTGGACTGAGTAGCCTTCTACATTGTTGTAGCCCTGTCTTTTAGCTTCGAAACGGTGGGTCTTGCACCTTCATCCGACCATCGTAGTGCCTTTGGTGTCATTACCGCAAAAGGACGTCAAAACTATTTTTCTGGTTTTGAGCTTAACTTTCATTTCCGGACTTTTCCCTAGCTTGACTGGTACTACTTGGAGCTTGCTGAATGGCTATTGGATGACCTTGTTGTTGTGTGTGTACCTTTGGGTTGAATGAGAAATATAATGAAGCCGTGATGGCTGGAAAAGTTAGCAAATTCAGGGGAAGTGCTGTCCGAACTTTGAAGGGATTTGTTTGCATTGAGTTTGTGATCTAAGACTTGAATTTGAGCAAGGCAATGCTATATGATGGATGGTTTCAGAGCCGTGGAGGTGAGTGACCTCAAACTCTTTCTAAAATTATTTATGAACCGTTTCTTGCATTATTGACTTTTGAACTGTTTCCAAATTTACTCTTGAACCGCTTTCCCGCATTATTTACTTTTGAGCTGTTTTCAAAGTTAATTTTGGAATTGTTTTCTTACATATCATGCGTGCTTGCATATCCGTGTCTTGTTATTATTGATTTTGCTTTCAATGATTGCTAAACGAGTTTTCGAGGCGAGTGTGTACTTTATCGCACTTAGCCTAAGTGATTGTGAAATTTTAATGATTGAGCGATTGAAATGTTAATTGTGCATGAATGTAAGCCTTTTGGGCTGAACTGGCCATTGCCCCTTGTTACCGGTCGTCTCGAGCCAGAAGCGGACTCGGTCGGGCGACTAGGAACTTGGGTGAACGTTTCGGTATACTCGAGTATTACCTTGTAGGTTGGTGGAGCCTGGCCAAAAGCCAGGGACGGGGTGAATGAATGAACGAATGAAACCAAATGCAATGAAATGACAGGAGAACGAATGTATCCTTTTCATGAATGTTACTATCGCTTTCCATTGTAAATGTTTCTTGAATTATTGATACTCCATATTGAAATGACATTATTGAAATGAACGATTGTGAAACTGATTTGATAACTGATTTTACTGGTTACTCGCTGAGCTTCTAGCTCACCCCAAAATATTTTATTCCCCTCCACAGGGCTCAAGGCGAAGGAAGGGCTTGTAGTGTGTATTCGTGGATTATCTCATGTATGGATTGAACTTGGATTTCCTTTTGTGTACTGGTTCATATTGGGATTGTATTGAATGTTTAGAATTGATTGGATGTGTAATAGTCTAGTTTTGGACTTCCTCCTGTATAATAGTTGGTATCAAGGATCAGAGTGGCGCTGTGGAAGCGTGGACGCTTCGCTTTTGATATGTAAAGTTTGGGAACCTTTGATTTATATTTGATATATATATATCTTGAAATTCATTTGAGGACTTTAGTGAACGACTGAGTCCCGGCGAGAGCCGGGCAGGCGGCCCGCCGAACCCTCTGGTTCACCTTAGGGGGAGGTGGGGTCGTGACACTTATGGAACCCTATTGTGATCGTGTTGGCATCAGTTTATGACTTGTAATCGAGTCTTCTTGTGCTTATTGGAATATTCTAGGGCTTGACTTTTATTTCCGGTCATTTTCCTAGCTAACTTTTGTACTTGGATAACCTTGAGCCTATTGAACGGCTGTGGTGACGAATGTATATTGAGTATGACTTTGGGAGTTGATTGAGGAAAGTAATGAAGCCGTGATGGCTGGAAAAGTAAGAAATTTAGGGGAAGTGCTGTCCAAATTTTCTAGGCCGATTGGTTCCTTTAAGTTTGAATTGGCTTGTGATAGAAATGAAGGGCTTTTGGGTTGTTGAACCTAGGTCTTCATGTTACCTTTTTGTTCCCAAAAATCATGTTTTGTACCCTTGCATTAGTAATTATTTGGCGAGGCATACGACTAGTAGTCGAGCCTCACATGTGCATTTTGTTTACTCGATTCTGGATGTGAAACCTTCAATTGGTTTACTTTGATTATTTTAGGGTTTCTTGGCGATTAAAGCCAATCCGAAGTGAAAACTTTTGAGGTATCTGTACTTGAACCGGTGAGTGTACCACTCCCCTCCATTGCTGTTTACCTTGATTTCTGCTCTCCAATCTGTTTAATTTGTTTGAGACGAGGGTGTACTTTATCGCACTCGTTCTCTTATCTGTTCATATGCCAATTTTGGTGTCAATCTGAATCTGTATCTGTATCTGATATCTGTATCTGTATCTGTGACCTATGAGCTCAAATCCTGTGGCTAAGTTATTCGAGTCGGGCCGGCAAGGGCCTGGACGATTAGATAACGAACCACGGTAGTCTGTTTTGGGATCTTTGGGTATTGAGACCCTTGATTCCGGTATACTCGAGTATTACCATTTCTGTTTCTGTTGAGGTGAGCGGGCCCGGTAAAGGGGTGTTTGGTGGACGGAATTTGGTGTAAAGTGGGATCTACGGACGTGTTGGTTCTATATACGTTGACGGAGAGTCAACCGGCTTGGATCAAGTACTGCGCTAGAAAGCTGGCTCCTGAGAGCCACCTGTATCCTTCCTATTTGAGTTCTTGTGTTTACCTGTCTTACTTTATAGCGAGCATGTGTATCTGGTTTGTATAACGTGAAATACCTGATTTTTCTGCTACATGTTTGGTACCTCATTGGGCGTAAGCTCACCCCCTCCTCGTTATCTTTGTTTTCCTTACAGGAACCTCTTTTGGAAATCACGATTTTGAGAAGCGAGTTGAGCTAGTTAGAAAATCTTTTGTTCTTTTGTATAGCTCCTCGAGAATGAGCAAACCCTAAATGTATTTCGTTTCACTGGTTCCATTTGAATTGTAAACCTAGCGACATGTATATATGAAAGCGTTTTCCCCATGTTTAAGCTTGGCGGTCTTCAATCGTTCATTTCTTTTGGGTCCTATCTCGCGTAATATCGGATTTGTGTGATTCGACTCCATAGTCCTGGCGGGAGTTAGGCAGGCGGTCCGCTGAACCCTTTGGTTTGCCTTAGGGTGAGGTGGGGCTGTCACAGGTGGTATCAAAGCCACTTCGCGTGGTCTCTGCGCGGAGTGAGCCTAAGGCCAAGTGGTGTTATGGTCCTGATTTCATGGATATGTCTAAGTGCTCGTTTGAGCGTAAGTTATGAATGGGGCATGTTATAAGTGTAAAAATCTTTATTATGGAACTTGAGGACGACCGATAAGTATGTCGGGTAGGAATCTTTAGTATGGATGATTTACGCTTGGGACCGGCCGGCTCGAGTTGTGAATTATCTTAGATGGGATTCTTGCGCCCGGATACGAAAGAGATGAGAGCCTAGGTTAGAAAGGACTTGGGCGAACTAGCAATGTGATTCGATGGAACTTCGCGCAGTCTGTTCGGGTGTTGTTAAGCATGATCAACCTTGATTAAGATATCAATGGTGTTGTTCTCGTAGATTAAGGACGGAGCCCTAGAGGGGAAAAGCTTTTCGTTAGTTATTCTTGTACTTGTGACCTAGTGTGTCTATAGTACTTTTGGATAACCCCGCTATTTTCATGGATTTGTATCTAATTGATTGCTACTGTGTGGCTTGTTTGATACAGTTATGTTATATATGTATACTTTTGATCTGTGCGTACCTTTTGCTACTTGCTTTTGCCTACCTATGTTTAATATTATATTCCCGCTTCGACCCTAGATTTATTAGACCAATGGAAGGCACTCGTAGTGGACGGGGCCGCGGGCGTGGAATTAGGCAACCTATATCTGAGAGGCGCACTGGAGAAACCTCATATGAACCAAACCCTGAACCTAGGGTTGACCCGAATGTCCAAATAGCTGCTGCCATGCAGCAAATGACTGATTTGCTAGCCCAAGTGGTGCACCAACAAGGTCAAAACCCTAACCCCAACCCTGGGAATCCTGGTAATCACATAGAGAGCGAGGATAGAGCCCTTGAGAGATTTCAGAAGTTCTCCCCACCCAAATTTCTTGGAGGCCCTGATCCTGACGTAGCTGAGAAGTGGCTGGAGAAGATGATCGATATTTTCGCTGCCTTACACTATACCGAGGAGAGACAGGTAACATTTGCTGTCTTTCAACTAGAGGGAGCCGCCCGTTCCTGGTGGAATATCATTCGAATGAAATGGGAAAGAGAACAAACCCCGAGGACGTGGGCGAACTTTATGAGGGAATTTAATGCCAAGTTTTTTCCTCCTCTAATCCAAGAAAAGAAGGAAGATGAATTTATTCGGCTTCGCCAAGGAACTCAGACCGTGGCCGAGTATGAGAGTCAATTCACTCGATTGTCTAAGTTTGCGCCCGAACTGATTGTAACTGAACAAAGACGGATAAGGCGATTCATCCAGGGATTAAATGTTGAAATTCAAAAGGATCTGGCGGTAGCCCAACTTAATGCCTTTAGTGATGCGGTGGAGAAGGCCCAGCGCGTTGAAACTGCAAGGTTACAAGTTAGAAACTTCCAAGCAAGAAAAAGGGGCTTTCCGGGGAGCAGCTCAGAACAAGCGGATAATAGTACAATCCCTAAAGTTCGAAAGGGAAATGGGGAAGTACGGCTACCGGGGGTGACAGGTGGTGTTCCACAGGGGGGATCAGTCTCTGCTACTCGTGGTTCCTGTGGATATTGTGGAGGGCCAAATCATACTGAAACCAATTGCTGGAAGAAAGAAGGAAAATGCTTGCGCTGTGGAAGCGCTGAACATCGGATTGCTAACTGTCCAGCTCGCCTGCGCGAGCGGAGAGGGACTCCGCCATCAACCAAGACTAACTCTCAGCAACCAGCCAAGACCAACCCTGGACAGTCGAAAGGAGAAGGGACTGGAGCGAAAGTACCGGCTCGAGTATATTCCCTGGAGCATCATCAGGTCCCTGACTCGTCTGAGGACGTAGAAGGTACGATCCGTTGGGTACCTTAGATTTGATGGATTCCGTTGATAAGGAAATTTCGAGGACGAAATTTCTTTAAGGGGGAGAGAGTGTGAGGACCCGTAATTTTCTTAATTTCTAGGTTTTAATTTCTTTTAATTATACGTTTTTCCCGCCTTTTCTTTATTCGAAAAATTGTGCAAATAAATTTTATGAGTAAATATAGCTTTTAAATGATTTTTCTAGTATCGGTTAGTTTTTGAGAAATTAAGAGCGTATATTGGACGTGGGACCCGCTAGTGCGGAAAGTTCGGTAAAATTCGGCCAACTAGATTAAGTTTTGAATACTGGAGTTAATTTACCGGGTGTTAAGAGATAAGTAGAGGTTGCAATTTGGATTGATATGAGAGAGACAAGTTAGGTAGATATTTAATAAAAGGTGACAAGTGTCACCATAAGAGTAAGTCTTGCCATTTGACCACTATTCATGCCTTTACCAAATTAATATCAAAATTGACCAAAAACTCACCATTTGTTTCTCTTCTTGGCCGACTTCTTTCAAGCACAAAGGAAAGAAAACTCTTCACAATTTTGGTCTCCAACCTTGCTCAATCTCCAACTTCAACCGGTTAAATTTGTAATTGCTCCATAAAACTCCTCCACTTAGTGATTTTGAGGTGATTGGTGAAGTTATTTGGAAAGTTAAGGTGACCACTAGCTCTCTCTCTCTTGTTTTAAAGGTAAGTTGTGAAGAACCACCCTCCTCCCTTAATTGATGCTTAAATCATGCTTAGTGGTTGTATGAGATGCAAATTTATGGGTTATTTCTTGATTTGTGGTTGAAATGATGAAGTTTTATTATTTTTGGGGATTTTTCTGTTTTAATATAAGCATGATTGTGTGGCTATCTATGATGATTGGAAATGATGTTTAATGATTCTAGAAGGTGGAAAAAGTGATTAATTGCAACCAATTTCTGGTTTGGAAGAAATTTCAGAAAACTAGGGTTCTTGAGGGAGCATTCTGTCCGAATTTTTAGGTCCTATATATAGGCCTAATTGGCCTTAGCTCAAAACATGAAAGTTGTAGGGAATGACATTTTTTAGGTGCCTACAAAATTTCAGGTTAATCGGAGTAGTGTAGAATGAGATAAGTCGAAATTATTATTGCTGTTCTGGTTTTACCCGAAATTGAGAACTGCGCCTGTAATTGGTTGTTTTGGCTGGAATTGCTTCCGAATTGGTTGTTGAGGCCTTCTGATGAAATTTATCCCTGTTTCTTATATTTCAGTTGGTTTTGGAATTTCTGGATTTGGACTTGGAGAGCCTGAGTTATGATGTTTCCGCTAGAATGCGTTTTGGTGAATCTGTTTTACGTTGTTGATGTAGTATCTTGCATTTTTGACCTGTTTGCACTCAAAACTGGGTTGAGTGACCTTCTGTGATGTTGTATCCCTGTATTTTAGATTCGATATGGTGGGTCTTGCACCCTCATCCGATAATCGTAGTGAAATTTGTGCCATTACCGTAAAATGAGGACAAAAACTGTTTTTTTCAGGGCCAAAGCTAGTTACATTTCCGAAATTTCTGGTTTCCTTTAATGTTTGTATATGCTTATGGAACCCTATTGTGATCGTGTTGGCATCGGTTTATGACTTGTAATCGAGTCTTCTTGTGCTTATTGGAATATTCTAGGGCTTGACTTTTATTTCCGGTCATTTTCCTAGCTAACTTTTGTACTTGGATAACCTTGAGCCTATTGAACGGCTGTGGTGACGAATGTATATTGAGTATGACTTTGGGAGTTGATTGAGGAAAGTAATGAAGCCGTGATGGCTGGAAAAGTAAGAAATTTAGGGGAAGTGCTGTCCAATTTTTCTAGGCCGATTGGTTCCTTTAAGTTTGAATTGGCTTGTGATAGAAATGAAGGGCTTTTGGGTTGTTGAACCTAGGTCTTCATGTTACCTTTTTGTTCCAAAAAATCATGTTTTGTACCCTTGCATTAGTAATTATTTGGCGAGGCATACGACTAGTAGTCGAGCCTCACATGTGCATTTTGTTTACTCGATTCTGGATGTGAAACCTTCAATTGGTTTACTTTGATTATTTTAGGGTTTCTTGGCGATTAAAGCCAATCCGAAGTGAAAACTTTTGAGGTATCTGTACTTGAACCGGTGAGTGTACCACTCCCCTCCATTGCTGTTTAACTTGATTTCTGCTCTGCAATCTGTTTAATTTGTTTGAGACGAGGGTGTACTTTATCGCACTCATTCTCTTGTCTGTTCATATGCCAATTTTGGTGTCAATCTGAATCTGTATCTGTATCTGATATCTGTATCTGTATCTGTATCTGTATCTGTATGACCTATGAGCTCAAATCCTGTGGCTAAGTTATTCGAGTCGGGCCGGCAAGGGCCTGGACGATTAGATAACGAACCACGGTAGTCTGTTTTGGGATCTTTGGGTATTGAGACCCTTGATTCCGGTATACTCGAGTATTACCATTTCTGTTTCTGTTGAGGTGAGCGGGCCCGGTAAAGGGGTGTTTGGTGGACGGAATTTGGTGTAAAGTGGGATCTACGGACGTGTTGGTTCTATATACGTTGACGGAGAGTCAACCGGCTTGGATCAAGTACTGCGCTGGAAAGCTGGCTCCTGAGAGCCACCTGTATCCTTCCTATTTGAGTTCTTGTGTTTACCTGTCTTACTTTATAGCGAGCATGTGTATCTGGTTTGTAGAACGTGAAATACCTGATTTTTCTGCTACATGTTTGGTACCTCATTGGGCGTAAGCTCACCCCCTCCTCATTATCTTTGTTTTCCTTACAGGAACCTCTTTTGGAAATCATGATTTTGAGAAGCGAGTTGAGCTAGTTAGGAAATCTTTTGTTCTTTTGTATAGCTCCTCGAGAATGAGCAAACCCTAAATGTATTTCGTTTCACTGGTTCCATTTGAATTGTAAACCTAGCGACATGTATATATGAAAGCGTTTTCTCCATGTTTAAGCTTGGCGGTCTTCAATCGTTTATTTCTTTTGGGTCCTATCTCGCGTAATATCGGATTTGTGTGATTCGACTCCGTAGTCCTGGCGAGAGCTGGGCAGGCGGTCCGCTGAACCCTTTGGTACGCCTTAGGGTGAGGTGGGGCTGTCACACAAATCATGCATTTTCATGGTCAAAAATGAAAATTTCCACGAAAACAGAAATCTGGGCGCGAAACAGTGTTCATGGACAGTCAAGGGTATTTCGGTCATTTCACATGTTACAGTACTCAGATCAAGTTGAAATTTTACAGGAAGCTATTTAACACCATTTTCTACAACTTTCATGTTTTAACCTAAGCCTGATTCGGCCTCTAACATGCTCAAATAAAACCGGACAGAACAGGGCAGATTCAAAACCCTAACCTGGAATTTCCGCATAAAATCGAAATTTTCTGCAAACAATCGTAACTAACATATACAAGCTTCATTTTACACCATTGCCAGCCATCATACCATGATTAAACCATGATCATCATATAAAATCAGAAAAATCTCCAATAAAATCAAAAATTGAGCTAACTTCA
>NC_040044.1:20540979-20644124 GCF_003713205.1 Coffea eugenioides | reverse complement strand
AACATACCCCAACCGGGCCCGCACTCCATTCAGTCATTTTGGTAATACTCGAGTTTACCGGAACCAAGGGTCTCATTACCACAAGGTTCCCCAGTACAGTCCCCGTGGCATGATAATTTTCACGACCAAGCCCTCGCCGGCTCGATCCAATTAACTACCATACGGGGTTGAGCTCATAAATGCAGTAAGGCCGTTGGACATTGTCCAAATGACATCAATTCAGTTTCCATGAAATGGAATTCACCAACCAATATATCCAGTTCAGTAATGCAATAAAACGGTAGCCATTCAGTGACAATATCAAAAGAGGTGAGGGCGGTCAAGTACACCCTCACCTTAATCAATTCCAATATGCAAGTAAGCCTTCAAGGCATCACATAAACATTTAGCAAAGCCACATAGTAACCATGTAGTGAGTAGTATACTCACCAAGTGAGAAAGTGGTGTTTCATACACCGCGATCACCAAAACGTCGTGAGCTACCGTCACGCCCTAGAATCACACAACAAATGCAATGAGACTCGAGAACGAGTCACCAAACAATGCTAAACACAACCCCAATAGGGTTTCATATGCATAAGTAGGCATGATAGCAAACCAGAAATTAAGATATGGCCTTAACTTAAGCCTTGATAGAAAAACCGTGTTTGAGCGTATATTGCGGTAATGGCGTCAATTTCACTACGGTTATCGGTTGGGGGTGTAAGACCCACCATTTCGAAGCTATGAAACAGGGCTACAACAATGTAGAAGGGCACTCAATCCAGTTCCTAGCTTAACTAGGTCAAAATTGCAAAATACTAAACCAGAATTACTAAAACAGGTTTGCAAAACACAGAAAACTGTAATCGGTATATCTCAGTCCATACAAGTCCAACTACCGAAATTCCAAAGGCATATGTTAGCTAAGTCATCCAGCTACATTTCATCAGAAGACACCAACTCCAAAATCCAAACCAATTCCAGTCAAAATAGCCAATTACTATTGCAGTTTTCGCATTCTGTCCAAAGAAGACACCAACTCCAAAATCCAAACCAATTCCAGTCAAAATAGCCAATTACTATTGCAGTTTTCGCATTCTGTCCAAAGCAGAACAGCTACAGTAATTTCGTCATAACTCACTCCACACTAATCCAAATGCCCTGAAATTTTACAGGCATCTCCATCACATCAATACCTACAACTTTCATGTTTTGAGCAAAGTCAAATTCGGCCTCTAACCCTATGATCAAAAACCGGACAGAATTGGGAAATTAAGAACCCTAACTTTTCAATTTCACACCAAATCCAAAATTGATTACATTTAACCACATTTCACATCCACTAGAGCCATTATAGTCCATTGCTAATCATCACAAACAACCACACCATCATAATCCAATTAAACCAGAAAAATCATCATAAAATGGAAAACTTCACCAAATCAATTCCAACCAAGATAAAAACCAGAAATTTCAGCACTCTTATCACTAGTAAGCACAACATAAGCATCATTAGGTGTAGTAGGGTGTTTCAAGCTTCACTTACCAAGAAACAAGAGAGAGGAGGATGTTGAACACCTTAATCCTTCAAACAAAGTTCACCAACACACTAACTAGCACTAGAAGGAAAGTTTTTATGGAGTAGAACTAACTTAAGCACTTGATTTGGTGGATTTGGACTTGTTAGAAGCTTGAATGTTGAAGAGTTTTGTCTTCCTTGGAGCTTGAGAGGGCCGGCTATGGTGGAGAGAAAATGAGGGAATTTTAGTGAATTTTTGAAGATATTTACTAGTTGGGTCAAAAGTCAAAAATTTGTCAAAAGGTGAATAGTGTTTCTTAAGTCACAACCAATGAGAAAGTGACATGTGGCATCTCATTAAATGCCTTCCTATCTTTCTTTTCTCTCTCACATCAATCACTTCACACACACTACTTATCTCTTAACACCCGATAAATTTTTCACAGTATCCGAAACTTAACCGTATTGGCCGAATTTTCCCGAACTTTTCGCACTAGTGGGTCCCACGTCCAATATATATTCTTAATTTTTTAAAAACTCTCCAATACTAGAAAATTCATCTAAAAACTATAACTGCTCATAAAATCCACCAAGAAAATATTCCTAGGCCAGAAAATGCAGAAAACATGAAATTTAAGGGGGGAAAAACCCTAGGAAACTATTAGGGCAATACGGGTTCTCACACTCTCTCCCCCTTAAAAGAATTTCGTCCTCGAAATTCCTTATCATTGACTACTCCGGGATTAAATTGAACAGTATACTGATCTGTACCCCTTCACTAGCCAGGTTCATTAAATTCTTACCTTCCACGTCCTCTGATGAGTCAACATCTAAGGAGTACACCCAAGAGGACTCTTTCGATCCATCCTTGTCCCCCTTCGACTGGGCAGGGTTGGTCGTAGTTGGTGGCAGAGTCCCTTGCCGCTCGCGCAGGCGAGTTGGACAGTTAGCAATTTGATGTTCGGCACTCCCACAGAGCAAGCATTTTCCTCCTTTCTTCCAGCAATTGTCCTCCGAATGGTTTAATTTTCCGCAATACCCGCAGGGTCCGCGTGCTGTAGAAGCCAAGCTTCCTCTTAACAGGCTCTCGTGTGACACTCCCGGCATTCTTACTCCTCCCGTTCCTCGTCCAAACTTGGGATGGGTACTTTCATCCTCCTGCCCCGAACTACTTCCAGAAAATCCTCTCTTTTTCGCCTGAAAGGTTTTCACCTGGAGCCTAGCATTCTCTACTCGTTGTGCCTTCTCCACTGCTTCGCTGAAGGCATTAATTTGGGCTGCCGCGAGGTCCTTCTGGATTTCTACGTTCAGCCCCTGGACAAATCGCCGTATTCTTCGTTGCTCGGTCATGATGAGTTCGGGCGCAAATTTGGATAGGCGGGTGAACTGGCTCTCATACTCCGCCACAGTTTGGGCTCCTTGGCGAAGTCGAATGAACTCGTCTTCCTTCCTCTCCTGAACTAGAGGAGGGAAAAACTTCGCATTGAACTCTCTGATGAAGTTCACCCAAGTCCTAGGTGTCTGTTCTCGTTCCCACTTCTGCCTAATGACGTTCCACCAGGAACGGGCTGCCCCTTCAAGCTGGAACACGGCAAAAGTCACCTGCCGTTCGTCAGGGTAGTGTAAGGCTGCAAAAATGTCTACCATCTTCTCAAGCCATTTCTCAGCTACATCAGGGTCGGGTCCCCCAACAAATTTCGGCGGAGCGAACTTTTGGAAACGTTTGAGAGCTCTATCCTCGCTCTCAATATGATGGCCAGGGTTTCCGGGGTTTCCAGGGTTCGGGTTTGGGTTCTGAGCTTGTTGCTGCACTACTTGTGCAAGCAGGTTTGTCATTTGCTGCATAGCAGCAGCTATCTGGGCATTAGGGTCGACTTGGGGTTCAGAATCAGGTCCAGTCGAGGTTTCCCCCGCACCCCTAACCGGTGTAGGTTGTCTAGTTCTGCGTCCACGGCCTCGACCACTCCGAGTGCCTTCCATCAATCTAAGTCAATCTAGGTCACCAAATAAATATACTATTAAAGGGCACCTAACCCTCCTTTCCGTAGCACCAGACAGGAACAATGAAACAAGAGTAAGTAACTCAAACAATTACCGCGAAGAGCATTTAAACATATACCACGTATACATAGATCACATAACCAGGTTAAGCAATTATACGGAACAGTCAGTCAAGTACATACAAAGTCATTCCATGAAACAAAAAGATCCTCCAAAAGTACTGCAGACGCCTAGGTCACAAGTGCCAAAGAACTCGCGAGAAGCTTTTCCCCTTCTAGGGCTTCGTCCAAATATTTATATCTTAATCAAGTTCGATCATGCTTAACCACACCCGAACAAACCACACGAAGTTCCGTAGAATCGCCTTTCTAGTTCACCAAATCCTTTCTAACCTAGGCCCTCATATCTTTCGTATCCGGGCGCAAGAATCTCGTCTAAGATAATTCACATCTCGAGCCGGCCGGTCCCAAGAGTAAACCATCCTTATTAAAGATTCCTACCCGACATACATACCTAGCTTCCTCGAGTCCCATGATAATGATTCGTACACTTATCACATGCCCGGTTCATAACTTATGCTCAAACGAGCACTTAGACATATTCATGAAATTAGGACCACAACACCACTTGGCCCAGTCTCACTCCACGCAGAGACCACGCGAAGTGGCTCTGATACCAATTGTAACAGCCCCACTTTCCCCTAAGGCGAACCAAAGGGGTTAGCGGACTGCCTGCCCAGCTCTCGCCAGGACTACGGTACAGTTTACGTCGATCTATAACGTTCCGGAACATCCCATTGCACGTAAACAAGTCAAAAGAGTCAAAATAAAAAAAAACGAAAAAATTTGCCGAAGATGAATAGTGCAGGCCACGTCAGAATCCGGCCGGAATCTGGCCGGATTCAGTCCAGTGACTTTTCGTTCAAAATTTTCCTTTTGCCGTTTGAAATCCAAATCGATTCAAAGTTCAGCCAAACATCAACCAAGCATATATACATTGAAATCCAACATTCCAAGCCAAATCGGCATACCAAAATATCCAACTAATCCATACATGTACAATAACCAATTACAAACCAAACATTGGAGGAAACAAAACACTTAGGGTTTCACCCTCAAGGAGCTATTCAAAATACATGTACATGAGCTCAACTTGTCATTCAACTATTACAACCTTTTCCAAAAGTATTCATTTTCCTGTAAGGAAAACAAATGGAACGGAGTGAGCTAAAGCTCAGTGAGCAACTATCACAATAGCAGTTAAGATCACATAAGCATAACCATTCAATTCAAGTATGCAATTTCGAAGTAAGCAATTCAGTGAAAGGATACGGTCGGCTCTCAAGAGCCCATTTCCACGCTTACATTCTTGATCCACACTCATTGACCCTCCGTCAATGTTAAAAGTACCAAACCGTAGACCTCACTTCACTTCCATTCCTTCCACCCAACATACCCCAACCGGGCCCGCACTCCATTCAGTCATTTTGGTAATACTCGAGTTTACCGGAACCAAGGGTCTCATTACCACAAGGTTCCCCAGTACAGTCCCCGTGGCATGATAATTTTCACGACCAAGCCCTCGCCGGCTCGATCCAATTAACTACCATACGGGGTTGAGCTCATAAATGCAGTAAGGCCGTTGGACATTGTCCAAATGACATCAATTCAGTTTCCATGAAATGGAATTCACCAACCAATATATCCAGTTCAGTAATGCAATAAAACGGTAGCCATTCAGTGACAATATCAAAAGAGGTGAGGGCGGTCAAGTACACCCTCACCTTAATCAATTCCAATATGCAAGTAAGCCTTCAAGGCATCACATAAACATTTAGCAAAGCCACATAGTAACCATGTAGTGAGTAGTATACTCACCAAGTGAGAAAGTGGTGTTTCATACACCGCGATCACCAAAACGTCGTGAGCTACCGTCACGCCCTAGAATCACACAACAAATGCAATGAGACTCGAGAACGAGTCACCAAACAATGCTAAACACAACCCCAATAGGGTTTCATATGCATAAGTAGGCATGATAGCAAACCAGAAATTAAGATATGGCCTTAACTTAAGCCTTGATAGAAAAACCGTGTTTGAGCGTATAATGCGGTAATGGCGTCAATTTCACTACGGTTATCGGTTGGGGGTGTAAGACCCACCATTTCGAAGCTATGAAACAGGGCTACAACAATGTAGAAGGGCACTCAATCCAGTTCCTAGCTTAAATAGGTCAAAATTGCAAAATACTAAACCAGAATTACTAAAACAGGTTTGCAAAACACAGAAAACTGTAATCGGTATATCTCAGTCCATACAAGTCCAACTACCGAAATTCCAAAGGCATATGTTAGCTAAGTCATCCAGCTACATTTCATCAGAAGACACCAACTCCAAAATCCAAACCAATTCCAGTCAAAATAGCCAATTACTATTGCAGTTTTCGCATTCTGTCCAAAGCAGAACAGCTACAGTAATTTCGTCATAACTCACTCCACACTAATCCAAATGCCCTGAAATTTTACAGGCATCTCCATCACATCAATACCTACAACTTTCATGTTTTGAGCAAAGTCAAATTCGGCCTCTAACCCTATGATCAAAAACCGGACAGAATTGGGAAATTAAGAACCCTAACTTTTCAATTTCACACCAAATCCAAAATTGATTACATTTAACCACATTTCACATCCACTAGAGCCATTATAGTCCATTGCCAATCATCACAAACAACCACACCATCATAATCCAATTAAACCAGAAAAATCATCATAAAATGGAAAACTTCACCAAATCAATTCCAACCAAGATAAAAACCAGAAATTTCAGCACTCTTATCACTAGTAAGCACAACATAAGCATCATTAGGTGTAGTAGGGTGTTTCAAGCTTCACTTACCAAGAAACAAGAGAGAGGAGGATGTTGAACACCTTAATCCTTCAAACAAAGTTCACCAACACACTAACTAGCACTAGAAGGAAAGTTTTTATGGAGTAGAACTAACTTAAGCACTTGATTTGGTGGATTTGGACTTGTTAGAAGCTTGAATGTTGAAGAGTTTTGTCTTCCTTGGAGCTTGAGAGGGCCGGCTATGGTGGAGAGAAAATGAGGGAATTTTAGTGAATTTTTGAAGATATTTACTAGTTGGGTCAAAAGTCAAAAATTTGTCAAAAGGTGAATAGTGTTTCTTAAGTCACAACCAATGAGAAAGTGACATGTGGCATCTCATTAAATGCCTTCCTATCTTTCTTTTCTCTCTCACATCAATCACTTCACACACACTACTTATCTCTTAACACCCGATAAATTTTTCACAGTATCCGAAACTTAACCGTATTGGCCGAATTTTCCCGAACTTTTCGCACTAGTGGGTCCCACGTCCAATATATATTCTTAATTTTTTTAAAAACTCTCCAATACTAGAAAATTCATCTAAAAACTATAACTGCTCATAAAATCCACCAAGAAAATATTCCTAGGCCAGAAAATGCAGAAAACATGAAATTTAAGGGGGGAAAAACCCTAGGAAACTATTAGGGCAATACGGGTTCTCACAATGTCTAATGATAAGATGTAATGCACATTAGTGGGATTAACCCATGTTTAATGGCAATGTGATGAAATGTTCACTAATGGGACTCACCCATGCTTTGTGGTAATGTAAATGAAATGCTCACTAGTGGGACTAACTGTGACGCCCCCACTTCTCCCAAGGGCGAACCCAAGGGTATCGGCGGAACGCCTGCCCAACTCTCGCCAGGACTCGAGACAAATCGATTCAAGTTTAACAATATATAACAATTAATACTAGCCTAATAAGGAAAAGTCGCTTCCATAATCGAATATCCAAGTCTTACACCACGAGTTCAAAATACATCAGTTACCCAATTCTTACATCAGGATCCAAAAGATACATCAATTCCCAAAATATACAACAACCAAAATGTCTAGTCAATTACATTTGAAACCCTAATACCAAAGTATATCCAAAGGGTTCCACCGAGTTTCACTCCATCCATTCCTGTTAAGGAAAACAAATCTACGGGGTGAGCAATTGCTCGTGAGGCCAAGAAAACACACATTCAAGCACGTTGTCAAAGTAACAATCCCAATATTCAAGTAGAACAATAATATTCAAGTAAATTACAATTCGAGCGAGAAAAGTAAACAGAAATAATTCAAGGATATAGGAGCTCTCTCAGGAGCTATTTTCCACTTTCTTCGCCATGGCTCGATCCGATACCCCCTCGTGATGACACTCCGTCATCCGGGTGGGTATTATATCCGTTGAAACTTCACGTAATACTTCCTCCGGCCAACATTCCATCCTCTTGGATCCATAACCAAACACGCACGAAAAAGGGGATACTCGTCGAGTATGCCGAACGAGATCTCAAGAGATCAAATTTTGATTTTTAGAACACGCACGAAAAGGGCGACACTTCACGAGTATGCCGAACAAGATCTCAAAAGATCAAGTTGTGTTTTGTTATTCTCTTGGTTTATCAAGATTCTCGACCAAGCCCATGCCAGCTCGAGTTGCAAGATTGGCTAAGAGAATTGGGTGTCCCCATAAGTCGAGGAGATTCACTCCACCCGACAGCACGACACGCACGACATGTACGACACGCACGATAACATGCTATGCACACGAAAACGAGTATATTTTAGTCAACGAGATTTACTCAAATCGACTTTGAAAACCTAGTTAATGCAAGTAAAGTTCAAGTAAAGGAGAGCGAGTGCGATAAAGTACACACTCGTCTTATCAAGTGATATTCACGTATATAAGTAGGTAAATCAAGTAAACGCGACAAGTGATGCACTTGACACTCACCAATTCAAAAGTAATTGAGCGAGTAAAGTCTTTAGTTGTCCCCTCCGGGATTCTCTTCAAAACTCGCTTGACTACCTGAAACAATTAATAAGCATTTTCCACTCATAATGACGCATTAATCAAGAAAGGAGTTACACTCATTCAGACTAGTCAATACCTTAAATCGAGAACCTTAGCCACTCAAAATAAAGGTTCAAAAGTGAGGTTTTATTAATACAAGAAAAACTGATTTCCTTCATGAAATCGAGTTTAAAGCGACCAATTATCATCAAGAAAGAATAACGAGTTCTCAAAATTTCATTTTCTAAGAAATCGGCAAATTTCAGCTTTGCGCGTCAAATTTAGAAAAATCAGATCTTGCCCTCAGTAGGTTCAAAATTGGAAAACTTGGTATCGTTGGAAATTACTTCCGAAGTACTAAAAGTTCCTAGAAGACACTTTTCCATGATTCAATTTGGAAGACATTCGAATTTTGGCTTCAAGTTGCTGTTTTGGAATACCAAGACAGATTTGGGTTGATTTTCGGCAAAGTTTGGAAATTCGGCATAATTCACACAATGCGAACTAGCCTCTGAAATTCGGAACACAATTAGAGTTACATTCAAAGTTTACAACACAACAAGAAGAACAATAATCAGGGTTTTGAACACCAAGATATAGTGGCTCAAAGTCACTGAAATTTCCCCTTCAAACAAGGGTTTTCCAGGTTTAAAGCTTGAGCTTTGGTACTTTAGTTGGACATCGAAATGGACTCGGAATGGCACCAAATTTGACAGTATTACACTACCATATAAGGCTATTTTTCTGTAAATTTTCATGCAAAAATTCGTATAGAAAGTCAGTTAACCAAATCATTAAAACTCCAAGAATTTCCAAGGCAAAACTGCCTTGTAGTTCCGTTTTCATTTTTCCAAGACTTTTGGCCAACAAAAACCTCTCAAACATGGTTCATTTGTGTAGACATTGTCTAAGAAACATCCAAGATACATTTGGTAGGTGGTTAACACCAAGAATTTCGAAACAACAATCCCCAATCAAAATTTAGGCATCCAACTAGTCAAAAGAGGGTTTTTCATCACTGAGTCAGTTTCGAATTTCGGCCACAACTCATTCAATTAAACTTGGAATTGAGCGTGGTTGGTGGCGTTGAAAACTAGATTCATAAATCTTTAATTTCTTAGAAGAAATAGTTTTCAAAATATGTCCACAGCTAGCTCATATTGGAGCATCAATTCGCTGTTCAAAACAGAGCGCCCAGTGTAGACACGAAACAGGACAGTCATGTTCAAACGATTGGTATGGACTACTCAGGTGGAATCAGATTGTGAATTTTATACCGTTAGAAAGCTAGGACTGTCTAGTTTCTAGTTCCACAAACGGAACTCGATTTTTACATCGGAATAAAAAGTTATAGCCAAAACAAAAAAACTGCCAGAGCAGTTACGGGAAAATTTCCAGTTTTTACTGATTTCCGAAAACACATCATTTGGCCAACCAAATCATGGAATTTTTTGATGAAACTTCGTACACAACCTATATTACTCATATACATCAGAAAAAATTCATTAGAACCACCAAAAAATGCACTAAAGGTCAAGGAAATGACAGGGGCAGAAATGGAAAAATTTCCCTCTTCACATCCTTTGAGTTTCCACCAACAACCCAACATTATTCCACTAAATTAAGCACTAAACCAACATTAACAATATCATAACTCATCAAATCAGTCCATCCAACCATAGTGGGAGTTCATAGTGCCCACACACCAAATTTTTAACAATTTAAAGCTACCCATGAGAATCCAAGAGCTCATGAGCATAATATAACTTCTGTAAACTAAGATTTTTGAGATTGATCGTTCATTACCTCTTTGGATGAGCAAGACAGAAATTTTCGGCCTCTTGAAGCTCAACAAAACAATTGAAAGAAAGCTCTCTTCCTGGCTAATGTTGTTCACCAAGTGTTTAGCAAGTTGTACGTAAAATTTGAGGTGATTTGGACAAGAAATGAGCAAGAAAATAGAGAGCTTTTGGATCTTGTTTCTTCCTTCTCCTTTGGCCGGCTGGAATGAGAGAGAGAGGAGAGTGTTTGGGCTGCAATGAAGCTTCCAAGAGAAGCTAAAATGTGTGGCTCTAAATCGTTTCAAAAGTCAACTCTCTCTCCCGCGCATACGCGCGTGTTTCGTGCTCGATTCCTCTCGGGTTCGTTTCACTTGTGCACTAAACCTCTAATGCACTTCCAATCATATTATTATTATTCACTCTTAATGGTCTAAAAATAAAGGTTTAAAGTCTCTCAATTGATCGCACGCGTAAAGACGCGTACTTCCGATTTGTGCGCGATAAAGTGAAAATTTCAAGAAATTCTTATAACGATAGTATAACTATCTAACACTTGAACACTTAGGCATAAAATACCTATTTTAAGACTAATGTACAAATCTCCAATTTTCCAAGCTTATTGTATCCTCGAATCGATTATTGTCTCCAAACGCGTATTCACTATTCTCACTTAACGAGCTTCCAAAAATTAAATTTTGAAACAAGTCACTTTAAAAATATAACTAAGTTATAGATCCATGTAATTAGGTCTAAAAAGGTTAGAAATAATATTCGGGGCAAACAGGCAATTAAATAATTAAATGAGCTAGAATTAGGAGTTTAAAATAGATAAATTTTGTGAGTCTTCACATCCTCCCCTCCTTAAAAGAATTTCGTCCCCGAAATTCACACTTAAGATAATATCATGCCCTTTCAGCTATGCTTATCAAAATTTTCGGACTCAATTTGTCTAAAACCATTTACTGGCATTCGATTTTTAAAATTAGCAATTTTAGAAATGACTTGGTTTCTTTTGTCCCAAACGACCAATCAAATTTTGTTCAAATCAAGTCAATCATAACATACGAGATATAATCGAGAGTTTTAATGTATTTTGGATATGTGTGTGGCAAAATGCGATTCACAATTTCAAATCTAAAGTGAAAACATACAGACTTTTCTTCATGATCCGAAACCAAATTTTCTTAGTAAGAAACTTCAAATAATGTGTTTTGCAACCATCATCAATACATATTGCAAATTCCTCAAATTCGTTTAAGAAGATTAATCATGCAACTCAATACATGGCATTAAAACACATTTATAGTAAAATAACATATACATGGATGGTATTTCAAATATTCTCTCAAAGTTTCGAGCTAAGGATTGCGTTTGAGTAAGCGTATATTCTAGAAAACACTTTTAAGAAATATGAGCAAACATGCAAGTTCATATATGCATAAATTTCGATCCAACACTTTTATCACTCTTCACCTCTAATTCGAGAGCTAATTCTAATGTTGCATAAATCTCGGTCATTTTACTCTCCAATTCACAACAAATTTTCATTCTTAGTCCTAATAAAAGATTCGAAATTAAGCTCTGCCTCATTTTCGATTCTCACGCGGGTTCAAGATGTATATACAAGTTACAAATACATTTAAAATTAAAGTATGATTCTTTGAATATATCAAAGGTCATAGTACAAGTCAAGAGATCACAAACAAGTCAAGTATGTCAAATATAGGACATAGGCAACTAAGTGCCACAAAAACAAAAGTACATGCATGCAAATTACAAAAGACCTCACGGCATGCACCATTCTTACTATCATAGGCAGGATCAAAAGGAGAAAAATCATAAACCTAGTCAGGGTAAAACTAGAAAAATCCACGATACCAAGCCACATCATTCAAATAATTATAAATTTCAAATTCCATCCAAAACCTAAGCCACTTTCTAAATTCTTAGTCTAAAACTTCCAACGAATACGAGCTTTCCTTACTAAATTCAAGATGAAAATCCTTATATAGGGTAGGGTAATGAGGTAAACCAAAAGAAATGCAAAAGTGTTTCATTTCAAGCTGAACTACATTCCACTTCTCTCTGGTCAATATTGTCCCAGACTCGGTTAAAATATTTTTCATCCGATGTCTCATTTCTCTTACTACACGAACTAGACGTCCGTTGACCTCTTGCACTTGCTCTCGTAAAACATTAGTCCGTTCTTATTTCCCATAATGGAGATCTCAAGTCCAATACAAGAATCCTCCGTGCTCTGACCTTTGCCATCAGAACTTAACTCAAAACCACTTATGATTTCTATTCACATTATAATACACGAGACTATATCCCTTCCGAAGTCACAAGCATTCCCTCAGGAAAAATATTTAGTACTCAAGTACAAGAATCCAAAACTAAGAGAATTTGCAACTCAGGCCGTACGCTCCCAAGTGCAAATCAATAAAGTTTAAGATCCCTACCTGACGTACATATCTATCTACCTCAAGTAGCATGATAAAGGTTTTACGCTTATCACTTTCGTAGTTCACAACTTACGCTTAAGAAGAACACTTAGTCCTTTATACATATTCACATAATTGGTACCATATTACCACTTGGCCCAAGCTCACTCCGCACAGAGACCACGCGAAACTGCTCTGATTTTTATCCCTACAAGTAGTCACTTAACTTTCAAACCAGTCCCACAGTCCGGCATCTTAAACTTTTAAGCCTAGGATACACTACAAAGATCTAAAGCCTAAGCTCTGATACCAACTGTGACGCCCCCACTTCTCTCAAGGGCGAACCCAAAGGTATCCACGGAACGCCTGCCCAACTCTCGCCAGGACTCGAGACAAATCGATTCAAGCTTAACAATATATAACAATTAATACTAGTCTAATAAGGAAAAGTCGCTTCCATAATCGAATATCCAAGTCTTACACCACGAGTTCAATATACATCAGTTACCCAATTCTTACATTAGGATCCAAAAGATACATCAATTTCCAAAATATACAACAACCAAAATGTCTAGTCGATTACATTTGAAACCCTAATACAAAAGTATATCCAAAGGGTTCCACCGAGTTTCACTCCATCCATTCTTGTTAAGGAAAACAAATCTATGGGGTGACCAATTGCTCGTGAGGCCAAGAAAACACACATGCAAGCACGTTGTCCAAGTAACAATCCCAATATTCAAGTAGAACAATAATATTCAAGTAAATTACAATTCGAGCGAGAAAAGTAAACAGAAACAATTCAAGGATATAGGAGCTCTCAGGAGCTATTTTCCACTTTCTACGCCACGGCTCGATCCGATACCCCCTCGTGATGACACTCCGTCATCCGGGTGGGTATTATATCCGTTGAAACTTCACTTATTACTTTCTCCGGCCAACATTCCACCCTCTCGGATCCGTAACCAAACACGCACAAAAAAGGGGATACTCGTCGAGTATGCCTAACAAGATCTCAAGAGATCAAGTTTGATTTTTAGAACACGCACAAAAAGGGCGATACTCCACGAGTATGCCGACCAAGATCTCAAAAGATCAAGTTGTGTTTTGTTATTCTCTTGGTTTATCAAGCTTCTCGACCAAGCCCATGCCGGCTCGAGTTGCAAGATTGGCTAAGAGAATTGGGCGTCCCCATAAGTCGAGGAGATTCACTCCACCCGACAACACGACACGCACGACATGTACGGTACGCACGGTAACATGCTATGCACACGAAAACGAGTATATTTTAGTCGATGAGATTCACTCAAATCGACTTTGAAAACCAAGTTAATGCAAGTAAAGTTCAAGTAAAGGAGAGCGAGTGCGATAAAGTACACACTCATCTCATCAAGTGATATTCATGTATATAAGCAGGTAAATCAAGCAAACGCGACAAGTGATGCACTTGACACTCACCAATTCAAAAGTAATTGAGCGAGTAAAGTCTTTATTTGTCCCCTCCGAGATTCTCTTCAAGACTCGCTTGAGTACCTGAAGCAATTAATATGCATTTTCCACTCATAATCACGCATTAATCAAGAAAGGAGTTACACTCATCTAGACTAATCAATACCTCAAACCGAGAACCTTAGCCACGCAAAATAAAGGTTGAAAAGTGAGGTTTTATTAACACAAGAAAAACTGATTTCCTTCATGAAATCGAGTTTAAAGCGACCAATTATCATCAAGAAAGAATAACGAATTCTCAAAATTTCATTTTCTAAGAAATCGGCAAATTTCAGCTTTGCGCATCAAACTTAGAAAAATCAGATCTTGTCCTCAGTAGGTCCAAAATTGGAAAACTTGGTACTGTTGGAAATTACTTCCGAACTACTAAAAGTTCCTAGAAGACACTTTTCTATGATTCAAATTGGAAGACATTCAAATTTTGTCTTGAAGTGCTGTTTTGGAATACCAAGACAGATTTGGGTTGATTTTCGGCAAAGTTTGGAAATTCGGCATAATTCACACAATGCGAACTAGCCTCTGAAATTCGGAACTCAATTAGAGTTACATTCAAAGTTTACCACTCAACAAACAGAACAAGAATCAGGGTTTTGAGCACCAAGATATAGTGGCTCAAAGTCACTGAAATTTCCTCTTCAAACAAGGGTTTTCCAGGTTTAAAGCTTGAGATTTGGTACTTTAGTTGGACATCGAAATGGACTCGGACTGACACCAAATTTGACAGTATTACACTACCATATAAGGGCCATTCTTCTGTAAATTTTCATGCAAAAATTCGCATAGAAAGTCAGTTAACCAAATAATTAAAACTCCAAGAATTTTCAAGGCAAAACTGCCTTGTAGTTCCGTTTTCCTTTTTCCAAGACTTTTGGCCAACAAAAACCTCTCAAACATGGTTCATTTGTGTGGATATTGTCTAAGAAATATCCAAGATACATTTGGTAGGCGGTTAACACCAAGAATTTCGAAACAACAAGCCCCAATCAAAATTTAGGCATCCAACTAGTCAAAAAAGGGTTTTTCATCACTAAGTCAGTTTCGAATTTCGGCCACAACTCACTCAATTCAACTTGGAATTGAGCGTGGTTGTTGGCGTTAAAAACTAGATTCATAAAGCTTTAATTTGTTAGAAGAAATAGTTTTCAAAATCTGTCCACGGCTAGCTCATATTTGAGCATTAATTCGCTGTTCAAAACAGAGCGCCCAGTGTACACGCGAAACAGGACGGTCATGTTTGAACGATTCGTATGGACTTCTTAGGTGGAATCAGAACATGCATTTTATACCGTTAGAAATCTAGGAATGTCTAGTTTCCAGTTCCGCAAACGAAACTCGATTTTGACATCGGAGTAAAAAGTTATATCCAAAACAAAAACACTGCCAGAGCAGTTACGGGAAAATTTCCAGTTTTTGCTGATTTCCGAAAACACATCATTTGGCCAACCAAATCATGAAATTTTTTTATGAAACTTCGTACACAACCTATATTACTCATATACATCAGAAAAAAGTCATTAGAACGACCAAAAAATGCACTAAAGGTCACGGAAATGACAGGGGCAGAAATGGAAAAATTTCCCTCTTCACATCCTTTGAGTTTCCACCAACAACCCAACATTATTCCACTAAATTAAGCACTAAACCAACATTAACAACATCATAACTCATCAAATCAGTCCATCCAATCATTGTGGGAGTTCATAGAGCCCACACACCAAATTTCTAACAATTTAAAGCTACCCATGAGAATCCAAGAGCTCATGAGTGTAATATAACTTCTATAAACTAAGATTTTTGAGATTGATCGTTCATTACCTCTTTGGATGAGCAAGACAGAAATTTTTGGCCTCTTGAAGCTCAACAAAACCGTGGAAAGCAAGCGCTCTTCCTAGCTAATGTTGTTCACCAAGTGTTTTGCAAGTTGTACGTAAAATTTAAGGTGATTTGGACAAGAAATGAGCAAGAAAATAGAGAGCTTTTGGATCTTGTTTCTTCCTTCTCCTTTGGCCGGCTGGAATGAGAGAGAGAGGAGAGTGTTTGGGCTGCAATGAAGCTTCCAAGAGAAGCTAAAATGTGTGGCTCTAAATCGTTTCAAAAGTCAACTCTCTCTCCCGCGCGTACGCCCGCGTTTCGTGTTCGATTCCTCTCGGGTTTGTTTCACTTGTGCACTAAACTTCTAATGCATTTCCAATAATAATATTATTATTCACTCTTAATGGTCTAAAAATAAAGGTCTAAAGTCTCTCAATTGATCGCACGCGTAAAGACGCGACTTCCGATTTGTGCGCGATAAAGTGGAAATTTCAAGAAATTCTTATAACGATAGTATAACTATCTAACACTTGAACACTCAGGCATAAAATACCTATTTTAAGACTAATGTACAAGTCTCCAATTTTCCAAGCTTATTGTATCCTCGAATCGATTATTGTCTCCAAACGCGTATTCACTATTCTCACTTAACGATCTTCCAAAAATTAAATTTTGAAACAAGTCACTTTAAAAATATAACTAAGTTATAGATCCATGTAATTAGGTCTAAAAAGGTTAGAAAATAATATTCCGGGCAAACAGGCAATTAAATAATTAAATGAACTAGAATTAGGAGTTTAAAATAGATAAATTTTGTGAGTCTTCACATCCTCCCCTCCTTAAAAGAATTTCGTCCCCGAAATTCACACTTAAGATAATATCATGGCCTTTCAGCTATGCTTATCAAAATTTTCGGACTCAATTTGTCTAAAGCCATTTATTGGCATTCGATTTTTAAAATTAGCAATTTTAGAATGACTTGGTTTCTTTTGTCCCAAACGACCAATCAAATTTTGTTCAAATCAAGTCAATCATAACATACGAGATATAATCGAGGGTTTTAATGTATTTTGGATATGTGTGTGGCAAAATGCGATTCACACCCTCAGTAATTGCAATCAACCATAGAATCAAGGATTTTCCCTGCAGTTCTTTGTTCGGGTAAATTAGGGCTTTTTGCGTATTTTGACCGCGTGTTCACTTGGTGAGATGTGTGCACTAAATTCGATGATTAAGGATGAGTTTAGATGATATTAAGTGTGTGATTAGAAGTAAGAATCATAAGTTATTGAATTATAAGTTAAAACCCTAATATACGCGATTTAAGAAAAAACGGGTTGAACCGACGGTTACCGTTTGTTACCGAGTGAGTGCACCACTTGAACACTACTTTATTACCTTAATCTCCTTGCTTTTAATTGATTAAAATCAGCCCCCAAAATATGCTCAAGGCAGCCGAAATATTGGACCAAAAATAAGAGAGAAAAGAACAAAATTTGACTACCAATCAAAGTGTGACACTTGTCACCTTTGACCCAAACTCATTTCTATCATTTTAACCTTCTTGAAGCTTCATTTGAGCCTTCATTTTCAGCCTAGCAGCCATGAGAGAGAGAGGGAAAAACAAGAGAAAGAGAGCTTCAATCCATCATGGGTTTTGCTTGATTTTGTGAGAAAACAAGAAAACTAAGCCGATTAAACTTACCTTGTGGTGTTTGGCAAGCTTTGTGTGTGGAAGAATATTTGGAAGAAAGTGGTGTGTTTCTTACCTACAAGGGACCTTTGGAAGGTACCATGGCTGCCTATCCCTTTTCTCTTCTTTAATCTTGTTAAAGTTTAGTTAGAAGCTCTTAATCTTGCCTTATGACGGTTAATCGGTTAGTTTTGATTGATTTGTTGGATATGGAGCTAGGGTTTACATTTTCAGCTTTGATTATAGTTATCTACCTCTTAATTGATGTTATTGAGCTAGTAGTTGATGGTTTTGATGATAGAGTACTTGTTGGATATGAATTTCTAGTGAAAAAGTTCAAATTCCAGAATTGAGATTCTTCTTTGTTCTGTTCTGCCTAGTTTTGTTTGACCATGATGAGGGCCGAATTAGGCTTAGCACAAAACATGAAAGTTGTAGGGAATGATATTTTATAGCTTCCTGTAAAATGTCAACTCAATATGACACTGTAGCATGTGAAAAGATAAAAATACCCCTGACTACCATAGGTAGAGCTCTGTGGCCAGTTTTGACATTTCACCAATCTGACTGCGTCTGTTCACCCTGATCCGTACTGAATTAGCATTTGGCCAAAACACAGAAGTTGTAGTGCTATGTCTTACATTTCCAATGCCCCTAAAAACGTTTTAATCGGACTTTGTTAGCCTGAGTTATTGTCAGTTATACATAGTGCAGTTAACTAGCCTGAATGTGAGATTCTGGTTTTGTACTTTGGAATTTTGACCTCGATACACTACGAACTGGACTGAGTGGTCTTCATCAAAGTTGTAGCCCTTTATCTTAGCTTCGAAATGGTATAAATTTCATCCTAATCCAATAAGCACAGTTTCGGTTGTATCCGATATGCTAAGCGACGTCAAATCTGTCTTTTGTTTTATGACTTAAATTTCATTTCTGGACATTTTCCTAACTTGATTTTGTACTTGTACGACATTGAGCCTATTGAACGGCTATTGAAATGAGATTATTTTGTGTGTGACTTTGGGACTGTTTGAGGAAAATATTGAAGCCATAAATGGCTGGAAAATAGGTAAACACAAGGGGCATGCCGCCAAATTTTCACTAGAGGACTAAACTAGCCTTTGGCGTTCTAGTTCTGTATTTTGCAAATTTGACCTAGATCCACTCAAAACTGGGTAGAGATGTCTTCATGAAAGTTGTAACTCTTTGTCTAAGGTTCGGGACACTACCTAGTACATTTTGATCCGATAACCACAGCTCCAGTTATGGTCAAAACCGTGTAACCCGTTTTCATACCGTTGTCATTTCCGCGCACGCGCACATGCATTCCTTTGCCGTTTTGCCGCTTTGATCATTTTAGTCCTTATTTCCATTTGTGATGGTCGATTCAGTGATAGTTGAGTATAATCTTCTGTCATAGGCAGTGACGAACCGGACGGAGTCGGTGGACCCGTATAAATTGCCTTGATTTGCAAGCTAACTCTTTTGAGTGAGTAATTGAGTTGTTTATTGATGTGAAATTATCAAAGTGCTTTGTATATGTTAAATGGGTACTTAGGCGAGGGTGTACTTTATCTCATTCAACCTAAACCCATCCTTTGTGTTTTGATTTCATATGTGAGAATACATGCCTTATGTTGAGTATCACCCTTTTGCTGTGTGCTGATGGGGGTGATTACATGACTTGAGTTGAACCCCTTTTTGATGTGTTCTGTTAGAGGTAAGTACTTTGTTGTGTACTTTGTTAAGAGATATCATCTATTGAGAGATTGGATATCTCAGGGCTTGGTTCCATCCCGGTTCCAAGGGTAGACGGACTATTCGAGCCAGCCAGGGTTTGGTCGAAGTTAGTTCCATGCTAATCTTGGGATTTCGTTCTTTGTTAAAGTTTTGATTAAAGCTAAGTAATTTTGTTTCGCTCGAATTGCTGTGTGCTGTTGACTGGCCAGCGGAGGTTGATAAGGTGAACGGGGAAAGTAAGTGGAGTCTACAGACCATGTGTACTTCGGTTGACGGAGTGCCAACAGGCGTTCAATGTGAGAACCTCGAAAAAAAGTGCTTACATTTATATATATATTCATTTAGGTATATTCGAATTGCATATTGATTCTTAAATAAATCCTATCTCTATTCCTACTTGTTTTTAAATAAGTACGTAAAAGTAGTTTTTATGTTACAAACAACTTAATTGTGCAAAATATTAAAATTATTTGATTCTTGCCAATATAAATTAATACTTCTTGGCGTAAATTATTTTAATGCCTTGAGGATAATTCTTTGAGTTCCGATAGCCAAGTCTAAGCGTTAATAATATTAAGTGTCAGCGGAAATCCTTTGCAGTTACATTTAGAACATTAAAATCTCGATAATTGAACTTTTTCAAGAATAAAATACTAGTAGGCTAACAAATTTCATTTGAAGTAAAAATTTTGGAATTAGCTTACGAATGAGGACTTAAGTGGAAGGTCGAATAAGATGCTAAAAGACTAAATCAGCCCTCCTCCATTTCAAAATTTACCATGCCGTATTATCTCCATTCCCGCCATTGGAAATTATTACATACCAATTCATAGATTAACTAAACATATTTTAGTGCTACGTTAATCGTTCAATCAATTTCCTAAAAATTCGAAGGTGTAAGAATTTGTGAGGTTAAGGAGAAAATTTCAGATTGGTAACTCGGATGTATTAATGTCGAAAGGCTAAACTAATCCATCATATTAACCAATCCATTATACGACCAATAGGCTATAGATTAAGTGGGAAGCTTGGGACGTAAAAACTTCGACAATTAAGTTTTTTTTTTTTGCAAACTTAGTATAGCATTAAGTGTTTAAATTACATTTGGGGTAAAATTTTACAAATTAGAATAGAACTAAAGACGTAAGTGGATATTAGGAAGAGATGTGAAAAGACGGAAACACCCCTCCACTGTTAACCATGCAGCCACTCCACGGACAAGCTCAAAATTTCAGCATTTCTAATCCTTTCCACCGGCTTCACTCTCCACTCCAAACAATCCAGCTGTATCCACGGTCGGCCATTCCATTTTATCAACCTCAAATCACTACAAATACTACACTACCCCAATTTTAAATCATCCCAGCACTTGTAATCACCATTTTTCTCCTCTGCCACGAACCGAGAGCGAAAAGAAAGAAAGAACCGCGAGCTTACCTCGTTCTGTCCGCAAGCTAGAAGGAAAAAGGAGAGAGACCTGCAGTCCTTCTTCACCTCATCTGTGAGCTGGAGAAGAGGACCGAAAGCCATCACTTCTTACATCCGCAAGCCTGAGCAAGAAAAGAGTGAGACTGTGAATTTCACTTCTGTTCTGTCCGAGGGAAAGAGAGAGAGAAAGGTGAGTTGTGCGAGTTACCCACCACCATCCCCTTCATCACTGCCGAGCTATCCATTTTCCCTCCTCATCTGCACCCAGCTGGGATCAATCCAACAATCAACGCCACAGTCTGCAATAGCTGAACCCGAACCAACCATACCAAGCTCACCAGCGAGCCGAGAAAAAATTAAATTTGGTAGCTGCTAGTCGCACAACTTGAACTCCCAAGCCGAGGTAAAATCCGGTCCTAGACTAACTAACTATAGGTAGATGATGCTGGTTATAAGCTTGCATGTAATGGTTAAGCACTTGGATGATGAAATCAAAGGATAAGAAATCTGATTTTTGACAGAGATGGTTCGGCCGAGAGCTGAAATGAAAATGCAGCATTAATCTTGCTTATTTGGAGTAATCTGAGCTGACAAACGTGATTATATCACTAAGAATCAGATGATTAAGTATTGCATGAGGATAATCAATCGGCTAAGCAAGAAATTAAGATGAAACAAAAGAATTTGTTGCATGCAATTTTATCCGAGCTCGGTTGAGCTTGATTAGGAATAATGCAGTTTTACTTGGTTTATTTCTTGACAATCTGTGAGGACTTGCAACATCCTTATATTTTTCTTAAAAATACCCTTTTATTTGGAAATTATTCATTTAATATGGCCCTACTATCCAATCATCCCACAATAAGTGCAAATGAACCTAGAAAGTGGGGTTTCACTTTTCGTTTTCAAGAAAGAGCGAATTAGGGTTTTCACATTTTTTCGTAGTGTGACTATTCGGTACCGAGTGAGGATCAAATTTGGTAGCTAAGAGTGACTTTTGGATGAGGAAATATTATATGATTAGAAGTGATAATAAAAAGTCAGTGAATTATAAGTTAAAACCCTAGTACGTGCGAGTTAAGGAAAACGGTGAGAACCCGATATTTTCTTATTTTCTAGCCCTTATTTTTATTCTGTGCCTACATTTTCTATACTTTCCTTTATTATATTAATTTTCTAGCTATTTTTATAAGGGAATTAAGCTCTAAGACATTTTTCTAGTATAAATTAGTTCATGTGACGTTAGTAGTGCATATTGGGCGTGGGACCCGCTAGTACGGTTAGTGCGGTAAAATTTTAACGACTAGAAGGAATTTTGTGCAAAAGAAATTATGTGACAAAAGGTGTTAAGAGATGATTGGAGGAGTAATAGATATTTGAGTGCTTAAGAGAGAGAATTAGATAGACTTCCCTTGGATTTGTGCCACTTGTCAAGCACCAAGCCAATCTTGACCAAGACCAAGACCATGACCAAGATTAAGCTTAAAACTTATCCAACTCAAGTCAATCACCATTTTCTTCCTTTGCCTTCCATGATGGACGAAATTTGGGAGGAGAAAAGAGAGGGAGAGCTCCAAGTTCCATCTTAGATTTTACCTTGTTTGAGTTGAAACCACAAAAACTAAACCGATTAAACTTGCAATAAGGTGACAAGGAAGCTTTGGGTGTAGTGATTTTTGCATGGGCAGCCTTGTTCTTGTGTATTTCCTTGAGGTTTGAAGGTATTAAACTAATAAAATCTTCTTCTACCTCTTATATTGTATTTTATTGGATAGATGACCTGAATCTTAGAAGTTTTATGGATGAAAACCTAGATTGGTAAAGGTTGATGGAATTTCAGCCTAGGGTTTCATTTTTTTCCCCAATTCTGCCGGTACTGTTACACCTAGTTAGAGGTGGATTTGGCCTTAGCACAAAACATAAAAGTTGTAGAGAATGATGTTTTATAGTTGCCTGAAAAATTTCATCTCAATCGGAGCAACGTACCCTGTGAAAAGACCGAAATACCCCTGCTGCCCTGTTTCTGTCCGAACTTGGTAATCAGCTTTGGTAATTGGTTAATTTGATTGGGAATGCTTCTGATTTGGTTGTTAATGTCTTCTTAAGAATTGTATCCTTGTATCTTAGCTTTCGGATGGCTTTGGAATTACCTGAATTGGAGTTGTGTGTGCTGAGATATGAGTGAATAAAGCAGGACTGTTAGTTGATTTCTGCAGTGAATTTCGAACTGGAAAATCTGGAGTTGTTTTTGTAAATTTGGCCTAGTTAGGGTGAGAACTGGACTGAGTGGTCTTCATGAAAGTTTTAGCCTCTTAAGTCTTGAATATTCCTGCAAAATTTCAGGTCAAACGGATCAGTGTAGCCCGAGGTATAGCCAAAACACTTGCACCTGTTTTGTACACTAGATTGTGTTACGTTTTTGAATTTTGCTTCTGACCATGCTCTGTCCGTTTTGATAACATACGAACTGGGTGTTAATTCCTTCATAAGAAATGTAGATCTTGGTCTTAGCTTCGAAACGGTATAAAGTGCATTCCAATCTGAGTTCCATAGCTCCAGTTATGACCAAAACAAGATCGGTTGTCAGAACTGCCTTTGAATTTGGACAGTTCTGACAGGGATGTTTGGACCCGTTTTTCCCCATGCTCTGTATTGATTCAGCCTTTGGTCCAAACATGAAAGTTATAGTCTCATGAATGAGCTTTTTAACGCCTCTGGAATTTCTTGATTCCGATTTCTAAGTCGTGAGTTACGGTCTTTCAAACAGGGCCTGTTTGGTAACCCGAAATGAAATGGCTGGAACTATTTTGTGCATTTTTGACCAATACCTATTGAGATCTGGGTTCAGATGTCTAAATAAAAGTTGTATCCCTTCCTCGTAGCTTCGAAATGGTGTCTCACCCACCTTGATCCGACATTCCTAGCCTAACTTTTGATCAAAACGGTTTGGGATGGCAAATCTGGCCGTTTCCGTTTTCGTTTTCGTGTCCGTCTCCATTTCCGTGTGCCGTTTCTGCACTCGCATGTGCCACTTTTGCCGTTTTACTTGAGTTATGCATGTTAGTGGCCGTTTGTGATATATTGTGATGCAATCTTCTATTTCAGACGGTGACGGGCTAGACGGTGCCGGTGGGGCCTACTAGCTGTATACGTGACGTGATCCTTGCATTTTTGCTATACGTACTTTTGGAGTAAGTATTCAGGCCGTTTATGTGTATAAACTACTTATGTGTTTTGATGTGAATAAAAGGGGGACTTAGGTGAGGGTGTACTTTATCACACTCGACCTAAACCCTAGTTTGTACCTATGTTTCTTTATGAGATGTGTATACATGAATTATTTTGGGTTTGAACCCCTTGAGCTTGTAGCTCGGGGTGACGTTTGTGAGTTTTGGGTTTGAACCCCTTGAGCTTGTAGCTCGGGGTGACGTTTGTAAGTTGGGGTTGATCTTCCGATCTAGATGGACTATTCGAGCCGGTTAGGGCTTGGTCGAAGCCAGTCCAACTTAGTCTGAGGTCACCAAGTTTGTGAATCCGGTTCACCGAGAATGTGAACCAAGTTTGTGACCCGAGCTTGTGACTCAAGCTCAAGTTTGTGATTTCATTCGCTCGAGTGAGGGTGATAAGGTGTTAGGTGGGAGTACAAGTGGAGTTCTACGGACCTTATTTGTGGTCGACGGAGTGTTGGCAGGATGTCACGCATGGCAAACGACTTGGCTTTGGAGCCAACCTGTATCCTTCATTTGTATTGTTACTTTTGCACTTGACTTGACATTTTGTGAAATAGTTGTTTATCTACATGTGCCCCTGTTTACTTACTAAGCACATAGCTTACCCCGTTTCCTTTGTTTTCCTTAGCAGGGGACGACACGGGGAACTACTTGGCACATTCACTAGTATAGTTAGGTTTGCTTGTAATAGTTGGACAATTAAGATGGTTGTTTTTGTTTTGGTGGTTTGTAGAAGGACCCTCCTTAGGGTCTACTTTCTGCTAGTTGTTATCACAATGTAATAAAGTCGATTGACTAGTTGTTTTTGGGGATGTAAATAGAATTTTTTTTGGAGTTGGCTATTGTGAATAGTACGCTTTTGGTTTATCTAGGTTTTATTGTTTTGAAATTTCGAGTCCTGGCGCGAGCTAGGCAGACGTCCCGCCGATACCCTAGGGTTTGCCCTTGGGAGAAGCGGGGGCGTCACACAATCGGAGCTTGTAACTGTGATTAGCTGGTTAATAACAAGATGATTAAGCTCTGCATGCAACTCATTAGCTCGGTAAAGCAAGAAAAAAATAAGAATAAAATGCAAACTGTCGCACGCAACTTAATCCGAGGCTAGCTGAACCAATTTCTGGAAATTTGGATGATTTTTGTTGTTGATCGAATCTGAGTTTTGAACTAGAAATGTTAATCAGTTAGTTAAGTAATTGCATGTTGAATTTGAGTACTTAAATCACTGAATGAGCCGAGGAAAAATTTGATTTTAGACTAACGAGCTGCTGGAAATTTTCTTTGGTAATCCGAGAGACTGGAGCTGGAAAATTTAGACGATTATAGTTGTTGTTTGCATATGATTTTGAAATGGAAATGTTAAGTGGCTAGTTAAGAGTTTACACGTCGAATTTGAGTACCTAATACCTTGTTTTAGCCGAAGGAAAATTTGGACATAAGACTATTGAGTAGCTGGAAAATTTTGGAAACCGAGAGGTTGAACCGGAAATTTAACTTGTTTCTGGAATTTTTCCTTGGAATCAAATGGTTTAGAAATGCATGAGAAAGGCGTGTTTTAAGCCTAGTAAGCTGCATAGATGTGAAACGTTTGATACGATTGATAATTTGGTTGAAAATGGTGAAGCAAAGTGCTGGAAAAACTTGCAAATTGCCGCGGGAATGAAACTGAACCTTGTAGTGGTTTCTGAATTTGTTTTCTTGGAGGATAATGATTGGATATGCTTGAAAAATGTTGTCATAAGTTTTGTAAGATACTTAGTAGTGAAACATCTGATGTGCTGGAGGATTTAAACCAGAAATGTTGAAATGTAGTTGCTGGAAAATTTTCCATTCCTAGTCGAGTTTGGATAAAGAAACTATTTATTAAACTTTCATGAATTTTGGGGCTGTAAAACACCAACTTATTGTTTATTCGTTGTCAGAAATGTTTTTTGGATGCTAAGGGCTAATGATTGATGAAGCCCTTGGCTATTTGAATAACTTTTACAAGCATTTCAGTTTTGATGGAATTTAACTGCTGGAGTTACTTGTTATTATTTCTACTTGTTTGATAAAACCCTTGTGATTTAGTTGATGGAATTGTTTGGAGGCCTTGCATTTATTTTGTCCAATTGTGATCTGATATGAGTATGTTGGATACCAAGAGCTAATGATTGACGAAGCCTTGGTCTTTTGTTTAATTCTTGATCAGCAATGAATCTGTTAAAACCTAGGGCTAATGATTGACGAAGCCCTAGTGAGATTTCTATTTGAAATGTGAGTTGGCTATATTGACGAATCTGAAATATTACGTGCTTGTGAATCGGAATCGTAAGGAATCCGTTTTGGTCCTGTGAACTTGAGAAAGTTTTAAGCAAGCTATTTAAATATATCTTCACTCTAGCATGGTACGATAAAACTTAGTATGGTATGTTAAAGTTAGAAATTTTGTGTAGGGATTTTCTAAACCTTGCCGACTCGATATTTCTTCCTTTAAGCTTAAACTAGCCTTATTACTTTTAGAAAATGATTTCACTAGTTTCTAAAACCCTAAGTCTTGATCTATTTCCTTTTCTTTCCTTAAAATTGTCCCTGGCTAGTTGTCTAGAGGAAAATTTCCAAAATACAAGATTTTAGTGACTTTAACTAAAAATAGCAGAAAACTTACTCGGCCAGAAAATTTACTTTAAATAAAATAGTACTACCCGCACTCTTATAAAGAAAAGTATTTTAAGGAAAGCCATATAAAACATTTCCTACTTTTACTAAATTTTAATCCTAAGTGGATGGTCGAATTATTTCGAGAAAATAAACTAGTAATATACTAGATAACCTTTTATATTTAGAACTTGAATAGAAAACTTATAGTTTTAAAAACTTGGTTTTCTAGGATTTAGCGAGGACGCGGATTTTGACTCCCAACTTGACATCTGAACTTCACTCTTGGTGAGTGTCCCTGCTTGCTTTATGGCTATTTGGTTAAAGTGCTTTCTTGACTCGTTATATGATAATTGCAAAAGTGATTTCTGATCCATCGAAGTGAGCAGTGTGTACTTTATCACACTAGCCGTTCGAGCGGTGACTTGTGTGAAACGTTTTCGTGAATATCTCAAGTGTTGTGACGTCGTAGGGTGAATCCCTCGACTAGTTGTGACGTCGTTGGGTAAATCCCTCGACTAGTTTATACGTGCTGTGACGTCGTTGGGTGAATCCCTCGACTAGTTGTGACGTCGTTGAGTAAATCCCTCGACTAGTCTATCCAAAGGGTATACTCGAGTATTACCGCTTTCATATTTGGTGTGCGGGCCCGGGACAGGGGTATGATTGGTGACGGGTTAATAAAAAGAAAAAGATCTACATGGACCGTAAGTAGTGAGAGTTGACGGAGGGTCAACTACGATGACTTTTGATCAAGCGAGGAGAATGGCTCCTGAGAGCCCCTGTATCCTACCTTGTGCTGTTATTCGCTTTCCTATTTGTTTACTTTAGTCGAAATCAATACTTGCTATTTGTTTATTTGATTGCATGTTTTGGGACACCACTGAGCTTTAGCTCACCCCACGTTTATTTGTTTTCCTTGACAGGTCTTGAAGTTTGAGAAATCTGAGCTACTTATATTTTCTTATGAATGTATTTGAACTTTATTACTTCGTTTTGCGGTTTGTAATGTATTTGAATTAAACGATATAGTTTTGTTTTGGGGTTGCCACTTGAAGCTGGAAAAGTGTAAACCCTAATTCTGATATTTGGCTATCTTCAGATGCTGTTATCTCTGAAGTTAATGTTGTGTTAGCAATTGGTTTATTTTGGGAGATTCGTTATTGTAATAGTTTAGGTTATTCTTGGAAAGGACTTAGGTTAGATTGCTTGCTTGAGTCCTGGCGAGAGCTAGGCAGACGGCCCGCCAACCCTCTGGTTCACCTTAGGGGGAAGTGGGGTCGCCACATTCAAGCTCGGGGAATTGAACTGGCTTTGGAGCCACCCGTATCCTACCATTGTGATGTTACCTTTCTGTTATTGGTGTGAAATATCCTGATTTACTTATTTATTTGGATGTGATCTACATTTTTATCCCCGATTATTCACTAAGCATATAGCTTACCCCATTCCATTTGTTTTCCTTAGCAGGGGGTATGAGCGAGGCGTGAGACTTGTACAGAGTAGTCTAGTTTTGAAGTTTTGAAATGGTACTCGCGCTAGCACCCGACTAGGGTTGTTTGTACTTGAATTGTAAGCATTTTTATAGTATTTTAGGTGTGTAAAAACTTTGTATCTGGGTTTGAGCATCAATATATATATTAAATTTGAATTGTTGTGTTTTTTTTTTTACTTTTCTATAGATGTAAGTTATGTTCTCGAGCTACGAGTAAGTGAGTTCTGGCGAGAGTTGGGTAGACGACCCGTCGATACCCTCGGGTTCGCCCTTGGGAGAAGTGGGGGCGTCACAGGTGGTATCAGAGCTTAAGTTTCATATCTCTATAGTGTATCTTAGGCTAAAGTTTAGGATGCCGGACTGTGGGACTGGTTTGAAAGTGGTAAGCGTAAGATATGACTTGGTTGCTCCCAAGCGTACATCAACTAATTCTGGTACTAGCGTATGGCCTGAGTTGTACAGTTCTTTAGTTTTGGATTCTTGTACTTGAGTAGTCGATACTTTTCCTGAGGAAATGCTTGTGAATTTGGAAAGAACGTGGTCTAGTATATGATGATGTGTGAGTTGAGCTAAGTTGTAATGTGGCACAGGTTAGAGCACTGAGGATTTTGTATTGTACTCGAGACTTAACTGGATGAGGACATTGAAATGATAAATGTTATCTATAACTTGTCCAATAAGATTTTGGCTAGGGTTTTGATAGATTGTGGTGGTGGCCGGAATTATTGAGAAAACTTCTGGTTTTGCATCTTCTTCTACTCTTCCTGTTTGATTGAGGTTTGCACCACCCGATTTGAAATGTTTGAACTGCCTGAGACCAACTAAGCTGAGCTCATTTGAGACTTGAACTTGTTTTGGCGAGTGTGCTCTTACGTGCACTTGAGACTGAATATATGGTATTTCATTTACGCATAAGTAAGTAGCTTGATTCGTATATGACCTGTATGTGGACTTGAATTCTGTGACTGCTTGAGAATGTGAATTGCTGGGCATAGGCTAGCCGAGTGAGTTTTTATTCGTACTCGTGCACCATGAACCTGAAGTATTTGGCTCTGCTTTTGAACTTATATATTTGAACCCTGCTTTTGAACTTATTTGTACTAGTGTGGTTGTAGACCGGCTACTACTCCTCTGTAGCGGTTGAACTGAACCTCTCTGGTGAGGCATTGCCTGTTGTGTTTTCAAGCACCGCCATTCTTCTGGCGAGGCGTGCCTGTTGTGTTATCAAGCACCACCAGGGATGAAATTCCTGAACTGAGCCTCTCTGGTGAAGTATAGCTGTTGTGCTAGTTTGCTGTGTGTCCAGCACCACTAGAGACAAATACCTGAAGTGAGATTTTCTGGTGAAGTATAGCCGTGTGCTAGCTTGTTGTGTTGTCCAGCACCACCAGGAGTAAATTTTTGATCTGAGGCTTCGCTGTGTCCTGAATTTCTTCCAAATATCTGGGACTTTGAGTCCAACTCAGGGCTAGTTGTTTGAATCGAGCCCTTTTGCATGTATTTGGTTGTTTGTTTAGCTATCTATTGGCTCTTTACTACGTGATAAGTGAGATTCGAGTGATTCTTAGTACTTGACTGACTTTCGGGGACGATTTTGATCTGATTAGTACAAGTTGGGATGTCGAGGACGACATTCTTTTAAGGAGGGGAGATTGTGTTACACCGAATGTTAGGAGGTTGTTTGTAAAGAAGATACTGGAGTTTATTTCTTTGGGTTTGATTTAAAACCTTAAATTTGTTATAAATGGACTAGAAACCCTAAAGTCTAATAAAAAACCCTAGTTACTTGTGACTAACCGGTTTTCTTAAATCTCTTATATTTTAATCGAAACCCAAATTGTAATCAATGGAATTGTAAAAATCCCTCACTTTTTTCTTAAAATTCCTTTTATTTGGCATTTATTCCTTTCTAATAGCTTTACTACTCATTCACATCCTCAGTAATTGCAATCAACCATAGAATCAAAGGATTTTCCCTGCAGGTTCTTAGTTCGGGTAAATTAGGGTTTTTTGCGTATTTTGACCGTGTGATCACTTGGTGAGATGTGTGCACTAAATTTGGTGATTAAGGGTGAGTTTAGATGATATTAAGTGTGTGATTAGAAGTAAGAATCATAAGTTAGTGAATTACAAGTTAAAACCCTAGTATACGCGATTTAAGAAAAAACGAGTTGAACCGACGGGTGCCGTTTGTTACCAAGTGAGTGCACCACTTGAACACTACTTTATTACCTTAATTTCCTTACTATTAATTGATTAAAATCAGCCCCCAAAATATCCTCAAGGCAGCCGAAATATTGGACCAAAAATAAGAGAGAAAAAAACAAAATTTGACTACCAATCAAAGTGTGACACTTGTCACTGTCGCGCCCCACTTTTGATATGAATGTGTTGTGGTGTGTGTGGTGTGGTGTGAACGTGTGCAAAATGAAAATAAAGGCCATGGGACTTGATAAAGCGACGGTTTGGCCATATAAAGTTCAAAAAGGATTTTTTTTGAAAAATGGAGTCGCCACTTGGTATAGAGTTAGGGTGTACCAAGTCACCCAAAAATGATTTTTGTTTTTGAATGAAAAAAGTAAATAAACCCTTTTAGAGAACTTTTGGGTCTACGTAACCAAAAGAGGGATCGGGAGTCACATTTGACGAAGGGGAAGACAAGGATAAAAAAATCCAAGGCACCCCTTCGACCTAGCCAAGGCTAGTTGCGTGACTTAAACCATTTTCTCCTAATTTTTCTACCCAAGGTATGTATCGCATGTTGGATATGACTACGTGAATGCAAAAACCTAGACCTAGGGGACATGGGGGAAATTTCTCTTCAAAGGTTGAGTGGTGCCAATCACATTAATTGTGAAGCCCAACAATGATCCTTCGGAGAGGTCACACATGATCCTAAATGACGTCAAAATGAGTGGAATGCATGCTATGTGAAAATGTGAGTTTGTGAAGTGGGAAGATTGATAAAAATACGATATAAGTGGAGGTGTGCAAATGTCTTTGAATGCAAATATATACTCCAAGTGCAAGTGGGCAAAAATGCATGTATGCAATTTAAAGAAATGTGCGAAAGTGTCGGTGTGCAAATGAAGATGAAAGTACTCGTGTGCGAGTGAAGATAAAAATGTTCGTGTGCAAGTGAAGATAAAAGTGTTCGAGTGCAAGTGAAGATAAAAAAGTGTTCGTGTGCAAGTGAAGATAAAAAATGTTCGTGTGCAAGTGAAAGTGATAAAAAGGTGCATGTGTGTAAATGAGACAAAAGTGAAAGTGTAATGATAGAGTGGATTGAGAATGCATGAGCCTAGGGAATTCATGCATATTGGGTACGGGGAGACCTAAATTGTGACTCAATTTGCCCTTTTATAGAGAGGATACAAGCGTGCTAAGGCTTTAGAAAAAACCACACTCGTCTATATCCCATATTTAAGGGGACACTCAAGCAAAATGAACCCTATAGCTAGTATGGGATGCAAAACCTAAAATGAGGGGAAAAGGGGTTCGAGGATCATGCCAAATGATAAAACTAAGGAAAAATGCATGATATGTAGTGAACAGGCAAATGATACATTAATGAAAAACAAAGGAAAAATCCTATTGGGTCTAGCGTTGGACTAGCCCTTTCTATGAATTCCTAATGAAATAATGAGCCACAACTAGCGTTGGACTAGTTGTGGTGACGTACATTCATCCATTCCATTCATTCATGGTTATGAAAGCAAGTAGACATGCCAAAACGCTCGTAAACACGTAACACGTAGCACTTAGCATGCTCGACTAGATGCAAGAACCTAATAAAGCAAATTAACACATAGCAACAAAAACAAGCAATCAAGCTAATAAACCTATTACATTTGCTAGCTAGGCACAATGTCTTCAATAGGTCTTCATCAAGTGCTCCCCAAGCCCTATCTATTACAAGCCAAGAGGTGTACACATACCCCATAATGAATAACTTAAATTACAAGCCAAGAGGTGTACACATACCCCATAATGAATAACTAAAAGCAAAAGTAAATGAAATGAATGCAAGGAATTAAGGAAAGGCAAGGAAAGCGAAGTAGACATGCCTATTCACATAACACGTAGGAGCACATAGGAGAAATGAAAAATCAAGGGGATAGAGGTTACCTCCCTTGCAATTGGGCCCCAATGAAGTGAAATCACTTATTTATCCTCCAAAATAAAAGAAATGGTCAAGGTACCAATTTATTTGGAAAAATTAAAGAAAATAGGCAAACACAAGCTCACTTGGTCATAAAGCCCCTAAAGTCATGACTTAAGCGCAATTGAAACAAAACATGGTAGTTAATTGAAGCAAACAAGCAATGAAGTTGCACAAATCAAAATTATCAAGGACCAATTTGATGAAATTCTTTAATTGATTGGGTCCTAGTGGAGCAAGGAGAGACTTGGGGGGCCAAAGTGTAAAATCTGGAAATTATTTCATGCAAATTCATGCAAGCTACGTGGAAAGCCTTTTGCAAATTTCCAGCTATCATTCTCTGTTGCTACTTTCATTCGAGAGCCTTTGCAACTTCAGGGAATTTTCGGCAAAACAAGATTCATGCAGCACTTTTATCCATTTCCAATTAGACATAGCCAAAACAATGAGATTTTTGGAAGATTTTCCATGCAAAGCGTGCAACTTAGGAAGAAAAATGGGCTTTCTGCAATCTGAAAAATGAATGAAATCTGCTGCAACTCTATGTTTACAAATGCCTAGCTCTTAATCCCAACTTGGATTGTATATTTCTTAAAACCAAACCTGTAACTTTAGGCTAAGCAAAACATATAATCACCACCACTAAAAACAAACAGAAGGCTTAGGAAAAGATCATGCAAAAATTCTGGAAAACATACAAAGGTGGTTCAGCAATTTAGTTGTTCATTTTGCAGCAAAGCCTTGGACATGATTCAAAGGTTTTAAGGGCTCAGCCATGTAAACTCAAACCAAAATAAACACTGCCCCTTTCCACACCAGATTAACCATCAAATTGAGATGGTCAACTTGGTGAAAGATCACGGAGAAAAGAACAACAAAACAGATACAGCAATCTTTCCCTGCTTCAAAAACTCTTGGCAGTTGCTAAGGGATTTCTGCAACAAACTAGATACTAGTTTTCGATTTTCAAACACAGATTTTAGCCTCAAAACACAACTTCGAACAATACAAAATCAGCCAAGCATCATGACTTTGATCCAAACACAAGCCCATTGGAGCTTAGTGTTTGAACATACAAGAGAAGGCTCGGCCTTGCAGATTGCTTCGAGGAAGAAAACGATGAAGAAAATGCAGCAGCTCTTAATTTCTTACATCTTAGCTTAAACATATTTGCATGCAATCAAGTTCTACCAGTTGATCATCCAAAGACCAAATGCAAGAAACTCACTCCCATTATCATCAAATGCCACCCAAGCATAAACTGTCTTGAAGATTTGAACAAAGCCAACGGACAAAATGCAGCAAAGAAAAGAGCGAACTTGCAGTTAAAAATTCTAAGCACAAAACAGGCAAAGCTGCAAGCTTTCTGCAATTTTTGGTTCGACCAAAACACAATCGTACAGTCCTACTGATTCAACACATACGCTCCAAACATCACAACTTTATCAGCAAAGAACCATCAACTAATCACAGCAGCAAAGACAGAAGCAAATAATCGATAAAGAAGACAGCTTTCTACCATAAGAGATGAGTATCTTACCTTAATGAAGCGTGGGATGATTGCTGAAGTGGTTTCTGGCTGATCTTCAAAGGGACGTCAATGGAGTAACGATGAGAAGGATCGGTCACCTTCTTGCAAACCCAAACTCTTCCCAGCCGCAGAGCTTCTTCTTTCGGCCAAAGATTTTGCCACTGCCTACCTCTCACTCTCTCCCCTTTTATCAGTTTCTCTTAGCCGTCCACCCCAAGGCCTTCCTTGCTCTCTCGGCTGTTTTTCCCTCAAAACCTAATCACTCTATTGATTCCTACTCTCAGCCGTCACCTCATTTTTCAAAACCCCCCCCCGTAGTTCCTCTCTTGCTCCCTTTGCTCTCTGTTTTCTCTCTTCTCTCTCGGCCAGATTTTTAGTCTATCTCCCTCTCTCTCAAAGCTGCGTTTTTTATGTTCAAAGCCATCAGATTTTCCCGTCACTTTTTGGTTCCTCTCTATCCCTCAGCCGTTACTCCTAGCCTCTCTCTATCTCCCCCAAACTCTCTCTTTTAGTTTTTCTCTCGCTGTCCCACTCTCAATCCCTCAGCTCTCTTGGCTCTTGTGTTTTTCCTTTGCCGTTCTTTCCAAAGAACTCTCCCCCCGTATCCTCCCTTTTGCGGCTGCTCCTTTCTTTTCCTATTTATACAGGACCCCCAGCCCTAAAACCTCAGCCATCCTTCTATATTTGCCATCCAAGGAGCTCCCCGAAGCCCCTCCTTGCAAGCTGCAAAAAACGCAGCTTGCAAGTCGCGTGTCCTCTTTTTTTTTTTTTTCCTTCAGCTAATTAATTAATTAAACAAAAAAAAATGGATAATAATAATAATAATAAAAACAACTTAATCAACATTGGATAATAATAAAATAAATAAAACTAGAAATAACAAAATGCCACTTTCAATCTTCCATTTTTCATTTTTTTCTCTTTTTTCCTAAATGAACCAAATAAAAATAAAAGATAAATTAAGTAGAAATGACTAAAATAGATAAATAAAGCCAAATAAAACAAAATTTCTATTTTCCTTTTTTCCAAAGAAATTCTATGCTAAAAACTAAAACTAGAAATTAAAAACTAAATTCGAATAAAACTAACACGCTAAATACAAAACTAAAAAATAAACAGTAAATGAAATTACACCAAAAATTTGGTGTCTACAGTTTGCCCCTCTTTGTCTGAGTTTTGAAAAAACTTGAGACAAAGAAGTAGACACCAAATACTTACCAGTGTTATTCGGTTGCAAAAATGATCTGAACGGACAGGAATTCTAAAACGGGACTGACCCGAACATGAATTTAAAACGGGACTGACCCGAGCAGGAATTTAAAACGGGACTGACCCGAACAGGAATTTTGAAATCGGGACTGACCCGAACAGGAATTTAAAATTGGGGATAGACCCACGGGATAGACCCGGACAGAAATTTAAAATTGGGATAGACCCACGGGATAGACCCGGACAGAAATGTAACATTGGGATAGACCCACGGGATAGTCCCGTACAGAAATTTAAAATTGGGATAGACCCACGGGATAGACCCGGACAGAAATTTAAAATTGGGATAGACCCACGGGATAGACCCGGATAGAAATTTAAAATTGGGATAGACCCACGGGATAGACCCGGACAGAAATGTAAAATTGGGATAGACCCACGGGATAGACCCGGACAGAAATTTAAAATTGGGATAGACCCACGGGATAGACCCGGACAGAAATGTAAAATTGGAATGTATGAAGAAAACTGCATAAGACTTTATTTGAAAATGTATCCACAGATTTGCCCCAGTAATGAATTGGTCAGTGGGATTAAACCCGAACCTGCCATGATGATCGACCAATTCTGCCAAGATTGGCGGGATGAAACCCGGTCCCAATTTGATAAAAATGGTAAGCGGGATTATACCCGATCCTGCCAAGATTGGCGGGATGAAACACCCGGTCCTGCCGAGATTTGCGGGATGAAACCCGGTCCCAATTTGATAAAAAGCGGTCAGCGGGATTATACCCGGTCCTGCGAGATTTGGCGGGATGAAACCCGGTCCCAATTTGATAAAAATGGTCAGCGGATTATACCCGGTCCTGCCGAGATTGGCGGGATGAAACCCCGGTCCCAATTTGATAAAAAGCGGTCAGCGGGATAAAACCCGGTCCTGCCGAGATTTGGCGGGATGAAACCCGGTCCCAATTTGATAAAAATGGTCAGCGGGATTATACCCGGTCCTGCCGAGATTGGCGGGATGAAACCCGGTCCCAACGAGATAAGCGGTCAGCGGGATAAAACCCGGTCCTACCGAACTAAGCGGTCAGCGGGATAAAACCCGGTCCTGCCGAGATAAGCGGTCAGCGGGATAAAACCCGGTCCCAACGTGCTTTTGCGAATGGTCAGTGGGATAAAACCCAATCCTGCCATCCAATTGGTCAAGAAATTGAATTTGATTTGCCAAGAAACAAGCAATTAAATTTGATTTTCCAAGAAACAAGAATTTGAACTTGATTTTTGACTTTTGACGTTTTGAATTTTTCTGATTTTTCGAGAGAATCATTTTTCAAAAATAATTTGCCCCAGTGTAGGGCCCTTTTCCCTTCTTTTCTCTTTCTTCGGCATCGGCCTTCCACATTACCAGATGCTCTTTCGTTGATTTCAACAATGAATACCTGCACAGGGGGCTTACCAAAATATGACATGCATTCACATTTTCATGAAAAGAGCAGCGTGATTGATTTGAAAGATGCATCATTTGATTCTTGGGCGAAATCCTCAATTGGACTAACAAAAATATTTGCCCCTGTGTGGGTTTGTTTTCACGAAATCTCATAACAAAAGTTTTGCCCCAGTATGGGCCATTTAATTGCAAAAACTTGTCTGGATGACTTTCCATTTATTTGAACATTGTAAGAAACTATGTTTCCTAAAAGAAAATTTCATGATGATTTTCTTGAAATAAAATCAGATCACAGAAGATTTCTTCCTCACCTTGGCATTGGTGTTTTGGGTAATGGGTCACAATTTCCAGTTGGTTCATCTTTCAGGACCGATCAAGTGGGTGTTATTTCTGATTTGGAAATGGGAGGTCAAGATTTGTCTTTCTTTTTTCTTTCCAAATTGTACGTAATCCCTTCAATACCATATCTTAGTGAAAGCAGAGAGTTTGTCACCCTTATTTTCAAGAAAACTTAGTCCACATACAAGCTTTCTAGGCTTGTAACGTATGGACAGAAATGATAGCTAAACATGTGGAAACGGGTTATGCCCTTATGATCACAAATGATTTGATGAATTTCTTATGAGCATGATCCTCACTTTGGATTGTCATGAAAGAATAAGTCAACGATGGACTTTATTAGCTTGTAATTTGGCTTGAAAACGATAGTTTAAGACTTTCAAGGATATTGCACCATAGATCGCATTTTTCCAAAATTGCCCCTATTTTGAAATCAAAAGATCTCAGACTTTGTTTGCATTTTTCTTATCACTCACCAGAGACTTCAGCGCCGAATTTTTCTGCATTTTCTTGCATATACTTTTCTTTCTTTGCTTTTTGCCTCTTTTCCCTTTCCCTCGAGCTGATGGGTTTTCACATGGTGAGTAGCGTCAACCTCATACTCAAGCAATTCAGAAATACAGCTAAAATTTTCCGGCATCAGAAATTTTCTTGACAGGGCCATTGCAAAGAACAGGAGTCAGGACTTTCGGCTTTTGTAATGGGGTCAGGTGGGGTGCTTAGAAAAGTTAAGGCCTGAAAACGGATTTCAAAAGTGGTTTGAAGAATCTGAGATCGCATTGTTGCGCCAAACCCTATTTTAGGGTAAAATCAGAATTTGCCTCGGTTTTTGCTCAATTGAGGCTTTTTCTCTTTCATTTTCTTTCGATTTTTTGGCCTTCTGCCATTTTTTGAACTTTCACAAAATTTGCCCCAGTTTATTTTTGAACTGAGGTTCTCTTTTCTTCCTTTGCCTTTTGATTTTGTGGCTTTTCACTTTTTCACTTCTTGAAATTTTCCTCTTCAACTCAAACTTGCCCCAGTGTGGGGTTTGCGACTCTCAGGGGTTGCCAAACGAAGTATTTTATTCTGAAGGCTCAAAAAGGATAACGAGGGGTAGAATGTTTGATTGGAAAAGAAGAGGGCCTGACTTTTATTCTGCCCTTACAATGACTCTGAAAGGAAACTTTCATTAATGCGAAATTTTTGGCATGTATTTGAATTAACTGATTGAGGAGGACCCTTGTTCATCCATATGTGTGAAACATAGGCGATCCACGCGGACAAAACTCTTCCTTTTCTTTTTTTCAAAATTGGAACCCAAGTGGAATCAAATTTCCCCAACTTGCGGTTCTCTTTCCCCCTTTCTTTTCCCTTTTTTTTCAAAATTCCCCAATCTCCTTCCCCAATGTGGGGTGCGATCATATGTGCACTCGAAAAAGAACCACCAATTTTGCTCAAATAGGGATGCAAGGGATGATCAGTGTTTAGGTTGCAGAAACGACGGCCAAAACATCATTCTTACACCTCATGACAACCAAAGTAACGAAATGGTTATTGAAAATCCATTCCCCTTTTTGATATTTGAAAATTTTCCAATGAAGGGTAGTGATCATTAGGGCTCTTATTTGAAACGAAATTATTCTTTTAAAGGCTCAAATGGGAGAGCAAATGATAAAATGTGTATAGGTAGAGAAACGAATGCTCAAAGTATCATTCCAAATTTTCAAAACAAACAAGAATAATGCACATTTTTGCTTTCACTTAGATGTGAATTGAATCCGGTTAAACCAATGGGGATTTTTCCAAGCAAAGATTGTCCCAATTTGCAATTTATCAATCAATGTGACTGACTTTATTTTGGGGTTAAGTGAAGGAGAAAGGTATCTCATTGGGCCTCTGAATGACCTCTTTCAATTTTTGAGCACTCTTATTGTGTAGCTCGGATCACCAATCTGGTGTATACATTTGTGAGTTTTCAGGCCAAAGGTTGAAAAATCTCAATTTGAGCTTATTTCTTAAAATTCACCATGAAATCTCTTAATGAGCTCAATAAAGAATGAAATGTACATGAATATACCCAAAACAATAATTGTCCAACAATTTTATTGCTGAAAAAGTTTGAAACAAAATTTCTCGTTCAATTATGATACAAATGAGAATAGAAAGCTTCTAAAGAGCTCCACATATATATCCCTTTTGTCTCCTTCTCTTTTGACACAAAAATATATTAACAAGTCAAATATACAGAATCTTCCTTGAAAGCAATTATGAAATCTCTTAGAAGCTCTTAACCTAGAGCTTTCAGATGGATTTTTATGTTCCCATTGTTGGATCTGCCCAAGAATCAAATAATACTTTCCAAACTTCATCGGATCAAAAATTGTTATCCAATATAGGGAAATATTTTCATCTTATTGAAACATTTTTTTTTATGGCAACCCCGGAGTTTTATGCCAAGGGTAGGCCTAGCATGAAAATGCAATCCTCTAGAGCAGGCACTATACAATACCTGATGGATCCAATCAGCTTATGGAGTGAAAAATAATTTGAAAAAATTTGGCCCATTGGAATGAGAAGAGACGTTTGTCAAAATGAGGACCTCGTCCGAAGGGATTGATCACTTTTGATCGATACAAGAACTTGCAAAAACGCACGGGTTTGACCTTGACGAACTTCCTATCGAAGAGATTGGAATTCGTTTTGACAACTTTTCTCAGTGAAGCACGGGTCAAAACTCCAACTGATCAAATGGCTGGATGCAATGGATGTTTTTCTCAAAATCGACTAGGTTTTCCATTTTGAAATTCGACATTGAAATCCTAATTGGTCAAATGAAATTGACAATTTATTAAAAATCGACCGGATTACCCTAAAAAGGGAAACAGGTCAAATGAATTGAATGAAATTTAATTTATCCAAAATTAATCAGATCACCCTAAAAAGGGTAAATTGATCAAATAGATTGAACGAAACTTGATTTATTCAAAATCGGCTCGGTTGCCCTAAAAATGGGTAAATTGGCCAAATGATTGAAATTGAATTAGTGATTTATTCAAAAATCGGCCGAATGACCCTAAAAAAGGGTAAATTGGTCAAATGAATTGACGATTTATTCAAAATCGATCAGGTGACCCTAAAAAGGGTAAATTGGTCAAATGAATTGACGATTTATTCAAAATCGACCGGATGACCCTAAAAAGGGTAAATTGGTCAACTGAATTGATGGTTTATTGAATGAATTGGTAAAATGGATTGGTTGAAATGTCCGGCCATTGGTTATTTCAAAATTATTGCGGTGCATTAGTCTATGACCTTCTAAAAATCAAATTTTGGCCTCAATTTATTTATCGTCTCAATAGTGAGGAAATATTGGTGAATTTCTTCAAATTAATGTCCTTCTCGCAAGGGATTTTTACCAATTTGATAAAATGGCCAAAAAGTGATTATTAGATGCTCATATTCCAAAGATCACTCTATGAAAATGATCGGATCCTACCTTACCTTGTGCACTACCCCTTTGGATGGTACAAAATGTAAGCGTGCAAGTCTCACTGGATTAAGTATCCGAGACATAAGGTGGTTTATTCCTAACGCGGGATCCCCTAAATGGCATTCCCTTTCTAGGGTTTATGTGTGATGCCAGTTTATTAAAGCAGTAAAACATGCAATTTGAAATGAAATCATGACATAAGAGGACCTTTTATACGCCAAGGTAGGCTTAGAATGCTATGCAATTATTAATCTATGAATGCAGTACCAAAATCTTCAAACGTGCAATAACCTATCTACGAGGGTAGGTTCTAAAAGAAGGTCATGCCAGACCTCTTATTTGCTAGGGTTTGTGAATGCAATGGGGACACAAAACCAAGAAAAGTTAGTTCAGCCAGATAAATACACATAACACATTGTAGCAACGAAGTCAACACAAAGAAATAAAGCAATAAAAGGGAAAAAGGGGTTGGATCCCTCCCCTCGTGAGTCGTGTCCCTAATAGGGTAAGGCAGACTCTACCTTAGGCAATTCTAATATGGATGCATGAGGTTAGGGTTCGCTAATGCATCTAGACTCGATAAGCTCAGGTCCCCGAGCTTTCAGACTTAGAAACCAAGGGTCATCAATCCCAAGGTTTTTCGTCGGTGGCTCGAGCGATTCCCCAAACACCGCTACGCACACATCGTGTCACGGCTACGTGTTTGAGTGAATCTATCAAAACCTCAATCTTCGACCAAAAGCTAAAGGCTATCAACCAATAGCTTTAAGCGGAAGATTGAGTGACCCATTGGAACATGCTACACACACATCGTGTCGTGATCACATGCCCAAGTGAGTCACCTAATCCTAATAGGGTGGAGTGGCGTGACAAGCCACTAAAGAAAAATAAAAGGGATAAAAGAAGTAAAGCGTATGCTCGTATGCTAGTGCTCGTTTGGAGGGGAAGGGCCAAGAACCAACGCGAGGCTCTAGGGTGACCCATACCTCCCAAAATGCAATGCAAGCGCGAGATAACAAGTAAACATTCATTCAAACATACATTCGTGAGTCGAGGGATTGGTTTGATTACGTTCATAAGACAAAAGGTCCTAAAAATGAAAAATGCAATCCTAAAATCCAAATGCAATGCATAACAAGGGTAGAAAAGGGAAAAGAATGGCTAAATCAAATGCTTGGACCCACTTAGGAAGTCCCCAGTGGAGTCGCCAACTGTCGCGCCCCACTTTTGATATGAATGTGTTGTGGTGTGTGTGGTGTGGTGTGAACGTGTGCAAAATGAAAATAAAGGCCATGGGACTTGATAAAGCGACGGTTTGGCCATATAAAGTTCAAAAAGGGTTTTTTTTGAAAAATGGAGTCGCCACTTGGTATAGAGTTAGGGTGTACCAAGTCACCCAAAAATGATTTTTGTTTTTGAATGAAAAAAGTAAATAAACCCTTTTAGAGAACTTTTGGATCTACGTAACCAAAAGAGGGATCGGGAGTCACATTTGACGAAGGGGAAGGCAAGGATAAAAAAATCCAAGGCACCCCTTCGACCTAGCCAAGGCTAGTTGCGTGACTTAAACCATTTTCTCCTAATTTTTCTACCCAAGGTATGTATCGCATGTTGGATATGACTACGTGAATGCAAAAACCTAGACCTAGGGGACATGGGGGAAATTTCTCTTCAAAGGTTGAGTGGTGCCAATCACATTAATTGTGAAGCCCAACAATGATCCTTCGGAGAGGTCACACATGATCCTAAATGACGTCAAAATGAGTGGAATGCATGCTATGTGAAAATGTGAGTTTGTGAAGTGGGAAGATTGATAAAAATACGATATAAGTGGAGGTGTGCAAATGTCTTTGAATGCAAATATATACTCCAAGTGCAAGTGGGCAAAAATGCATGTATGCAATTTAAAGAAATGTGCGAAAGTGTCGGTGTGCAAATGAAGATGAAAGTACTCGTGTGCGAGTGAAGATAAAAATGTTCGTGTGCAAGTGAAGATAAAAGTGTTCGAGTGCAAGTGAAGATAAAAAAGTGTTCGTGTGCAAGTGAAGATAAAAAATGTTCGTGTGCAAGTGAAAGTGATAAAAAGGTGCATGTGTGTAAATGAGACAAAAGTGAAAGTGTAATGATAGAGTGGATTGAGAATGCATGAGCCTAGGGAATTCATGCATATTGGGTACGGGGAGACCTAAATTGTGACTCAATTTGCCCTTTTATAGAGAGGATACAAGCGTGCTAAGGCTTTAGAAAAAACCACACTCGTCTATATCCCATATTTAAGGGGACACTCAAGCAAAATGAACCCTATAGCTAGTATGGGATGCAAAACCTAAAATGAGGGGAAAAGGGGTTCGAGGATCATGCCAAATGATAAAACTAAGGAAAAATGCATGATATGTAGTGAACAGGCAAATGATACATTAATGAAAAACAAAGGAAAAATCCTATTGGGTCTAGCGTTGGACTAGCCCTTTCTATGAATTCCTAATGAAATAATGAGCCACAACTAGCGTTGGACTAGTTGTGGTGACGTACATTCATCCATTCCATTCATTCATGGTTATGAAAGCAAGTAGACATGCCAAAACGCTCGTAAACACGTAACACGTAGCACTTAGCATGCTCGACTAGATGCAAGAACCTAATAAAGCAAATTAACACATAGCAACAAAAACAAGCAATCAAGCTAATAAACCTATTACATTTGCTAGCTAGGCACAATGTCTTCAATAGGTCTTCATCAAGTGCTCCCCAAGCCCTATCTATTACAAGCCAAGAGGTGTACACATACCCCATAATGAATAACTTAAATTACAAGCCAAGAGGTGTACACATACCCCATAATGAATAACTAAAAGCAAAAGTAAATGAAATGAATGCAAGGAATTAAGGAAAGGCAAGGAAAGCGAAGTAGACATGCCTATTCACATAACACGTAGGAGCACATAGGAGAAATGAAAAATCAAGGGGATAGAGGTTACCTCCCTTGCAATTGGGCCCCAATGAAGTGAAATCACTTATTTATCCTCCAAAATAAAAGAAATGGTCAAGGTACCAATTTATTTGGAAAAATTAAAGAAAATAGGCAAACACAAGCTCACTTGGTCATAAAGCCCCTAAAGTCATGACTTAAGCGCAATTGAAACAAAACATGGTAGTTAATTGAAGCAAACAAGCAATGAAGTTGCACAAATCAAAATTATCAAGGACCAATTTGATGAAATTCTTTAATTGATTGGGTCCTAGTGGAGCAAGGAGAGACTTGGGGGGCCAAAGTGTAAAATCTGGAAATTATTTCATGCAAATTCATGCAAGCTACGTGGAAAGCCTTTTGCAAATTTCCAGCTATCATTCTCTGTTGCTACTTTCATTCGAGAGCCTTTGCAACTTCAGGGAATTTTCGGCAAAACAAGATTCATGCAGCACTTTTATCCATTTCCAATTAGACATAGCCAAAACAATGAGATTTTTGGAAGATTTTCCATGCAAAGCGTGCAACTTAGGAAGAAAAATGGGCTTTCTGCAATCTGAAAAATGAATGAAATCTGCTGCAACTCTATGTTTACAAATGCCTAGCTCTTAATCCCAACTTGGATTGTATATTTCTTAAAACCAAACCTGTAACTTTAGGCTAAGCAAAACATATAATCACCACCACTAAAAACAAACAGAAGGCTTAGGAAAAGATCATGCAAAAATTCTGGAAAACATACAAAGGTGGTTCAGCAATTTAGTTGTTCATTTTGCAGCAAAGCCTTGGACATGATTCAAAGGTTTTAAGGGCTCAGCCATGTAAACTCAAACCAAAATAAACACTGCCCCTTTCCACACCAGATTAACCATCAAATTGAGATGGTCAACTTGGTGAAAGATCACGGAGAAAAGAACAACAAAACAGATACAGCAATCTTTCCCTGCTTCAAAAACTCTTGGCAGTTGCTAAGGGATTTCTGCAACAAACTAGATACTAGTTTTCGATTTTCAAACACAGATTTTAGCCTCAAAACACAACTTCGAACAATACAAAATCAGCCAAGCATCATGACTTTGATCCAAACACAAGCCCATTGGAGCTTAGTGTTTGAACATACAAGAGAAGGCTCGGCCTTGCAGATTGCTTCGAGGAAGAAAACGATGAAGAAAATGCAGCAGCTCTTAATTTCTTACATCTTAGCTTAAACATATTTGCATGCAATCAAGTTCTACCAGTTGATCATCCAAAGACCAAATGCAAGAAACTCACTCCCATTATCATCAAATGCCACCCAAGCATAAACTGTCTTGAAGATTTGAACAAAGCCAACGGACAAAATGCAGCAAAGAAAAGAGCGAACTTGCAGTTAAAAATTCTAAGCACAAAACAGGCAAAGCTGCAAGCTTTCTGCAATTTTTGGTTCGACCAAAACACAATCGTACAGTCCTACTGATTCAACACATACGCTCCAAACATCACAACTTTATCAGCAAAGAACCATCAACTAATCACAGCAGCAAAGACAGAAGCAAATAATCGATAAAGAAGACAGCTTTCTACCATAAGAGATGAGTATCTTACCTTAATGAAGCGTGGGATGATTGCTGAAGTGGTTTCTGGCTGATCTTCAAAGGGACGTCAATGGAGTAACGATGAGAAGGATCGGTCACCTTCTTGCAAACCCAAACTCTTCCCAGCCGCAGAGCTTCTTCTTTCGGCCAAAGATTTTGCCACTGCCTACCTCTCACTCTCTCCCCTTTTATCAGTTTCTCTTAGCCGTCCACCCCAAGGCCTTCCTTGCTCTCTCGGCTGTTTTTCCCTCAAAACCTAATCACTCTATTGATTCCTACTCTCAGCCGTCACCTCATTTTTCAAAACCCCCCCCCGTAGTTCCTCTCTTGCTCCCTTTGCTCTCTGTTTTCTCTCTTCTCTCTCGGCCAGATTTTTAGTCTATCTCCCTCTCTCTCAAAGCTGCGTTTTTTATGTTCAAAGCCATCAGATTTTCCCGTCACTTTTTGGTTCCTCTCTATCCCTCAGCCGTTACTCCTAGCCTCTCTCTATCTCCCCCAAACTCTCTCTTTTAGTTTTTCTCTCGCTGTCCCACTCTCAATCCCTCAGCTCTCTTGGCTCTTGTGTTTTTCCTTTGCCGTTCTTTCCAAAGAACTCTCCCCCCGTATCCTCCCTTTTGCGGCTGCTCCTTTCTTTTCCTATTTATACAGGACCCCCAGCCCTAAAACCTCAGCCATCCTTCTATATTTGCCATCCAAGGAGCTCCCCGAAGCCCCTCCTTGCAAGCTGCAAAAAACGCAGCTTGCAAGTCGCGTGTCCTCTTTTTTTTTTTTTTCCTTCAGCTAATTAATTAATTAAACAAAAAAAAATGGATAATAATAATAATAATAAAAACAACTTAATCAACATTGGATAATAATAAAATAAATAAAACTAGAAATAACAAAATGCCACTTTCAATCTTCCATTTTTCATTTTTTTCTCTTTTTTCCTAAATGAACCAAATAAAAATAAAAGATAAATTAAGTAGAAATGACTAAAATAGATAAATAAAGCCAAATAAAACAAAATTTCTATTTTCCTTTTTTCCAAAGAAATTCTATGCTAAAAACTAAAACTAGAAATTAAAAACTAAATTCGAATAAAACTAACACGCTAAATACAAAACTAAAAAATAAACAATAAATGAAATTACACCAAAAATTTGGTGTCTACAGTCACCTTTGACCCAAATTCATTTCTATCATTTTAACCTTCTTGAAGCTTCATTTGAGCCTTCATTTTCAGCCTAGCAGCTGTGAGAGAGAGAGAGGGAAAAACAAGAGAAAGAGAGTTTCAATCCATCATGGGTTTAGCTTGATTTAGTGAGAAAACAAGAAAACTAAACCGATTAAACTTACCTTGTGGTGTTTGGCAAGCTTTGTGTGGAAGAATATTTGGAAGAAAGTGGTGTGTTTCTTACCTACAAGGGACCTTTGGAAGGTACCATGGCTGCCTATCCCTTTTCTCTTCTTTAATCTTGTTAAAGTTTTGTTAGAAGCTCTTAATCTTGCCTTATGACGGTTAATCGGTTAGTTTTGATTGATTTGTTGGATATGGAGCTAGGGTTTACATTTTTAGCTTTAATTATAGTTATCTACCTCTTAATTAATGTTATTGAACTAGTACTTGATGGTTTTGATGATAGAGTACTTGTTGGATATGAATTTCTAGTGGAAAAGTTCAAATTCCAGAATTGAGATTCTTCTTTGTTTTGTTCTGCCCGGTTTTGTTTGATCATGATGGGGGCCGAATTAGGCTTAGTACAAAACATAAAATTTGTAGGGAATGATATTTTATAGCTGTCTATAAAATTTCAGCTCAATCTGAGTACTGTAGCATATAAAAAGACAAACATACCCCTGACTGCCATAGGTAGAGCTCTGTGGCCAGTTTTGACATTTCACCAATCTTACCGCATCTGTTCACCTTGATCCGTACTGTATTAGCCTTTTGCCAAAACACAGAAGTTGTAGTGCTATGTCTTAACTTTCCAACGCCTCTAAAAATGCCTCAATCGGATTTCGGTAGCCTGAGTTATTGTCGGTTACGCATAGTGCGGTTAACTAGCCCGAATGTGAGATTCTGGTTCTGTACTTTGAAATTTTGACCTGGATACACTATGAACTGGACTGAGTGGTCTTCATCAAAGTTGTAGCCCTTTATATTAGCTTCGAAACGGTATAAATTACACCCCAATCCAATAAGCTTGGCTTCGGTTGTGTCCGATACGTTAAGTAACGTCAAATCTGTCTTTTGTTTTATGACTTAAACTTCATTTCCGGACATTTTCCTACCTTGATTTTGTACTTGTACGACATTGAGTCTATTGAATGGCTATTGAAATGAGATTATTTTGTGTGTGACTTTGGGACTGTTTGAGGAAAATATTGAAGCCATAAATGGCTGGAAAATAGGTAAACACAAGGGGCATGCCGCCAAATTTTCACTAGAGGACTAAACTAGCCTTTGGCGTTCTAGTTCTGTATTTTTTAAATTTGACCTGGATCCACTGAAAACTGGGTTGAGATGTTTTCATGAAAGTTGTCACTCTTTGTCTAAGTTTCGGGACACTACCTAGTACATTTTGATCTGATAACCACAGCTCCAGTTATGGTCAAAACCGTGTAACCCTTTTTCATACCGTTGTCATTTCCGCGCACGCGCGCATGCATTCCTTTGCCGTTTTGCCGCTTTGATCATTTTAGTATTTATTTCCATTTGTGATGGTCAATTCACTAATAGTTGAGTATAATCTTCTGTCACAGGCAGTGATGAACCGGACGGAGTCGGTGGACTCGTATAAAGTGCCTTGATTTGCAAGTTAACTCATTTGAGTGAGTAATTGGGTTGTTTATTGATGTGAAATTATCAAAGTGCTTTGTATATGTTAAATGGGTACTTAGGCGAGGGTGTACTTTATCTCACTCGACTTAAACCCATCCTTTGTTTTGATTTCATATGTGAGAATACGTGTCTTATGTTGAGTATCACCCTTTTGCTGTGAGCTGATGGGGGTGATTACATGACATGAGTTGTACCCCTTTTTACTGTGTGCTGTTGGGGGTAAGTACTTTGTTGTGTACTTTGTTAAGAGATATCATTTATTGAGAGATTGGATATCTCAGGGCTTGGTTCCAACCCGGTTCCAAGGGTAGAGGACTATTCGAGCCAGCCAGGGTTTGGTCGAAGTTAGTTCCATGCTAACCTTGGGATTTCGTTCTTTGTTAAAACTTTGATTAAAGTTAAGTGATTTTGTTTTGCTCGAGCTGCTGTGTGCTGTTGACTGGCCAACAGGGGTTGATAAGGTGAACGGAGAAATTAAGTGGTGTGTTACTATCATAGGCAGGATCAAAAGGAGAAAAATCATAAACCTAGTCAGGGTAAAACTAGAAAAATTCACGATACCAAGCCACATCATTCAAATAATTATAAATTTCAAATTCCATCCAAAACCTACGCCACTTTCTAAATTATTAGTCTAAAACTTCCAACGAATACGAGCTTTCCTTACTAAATTCAAGATGAAAATCCTTATATAGGCTAGGGTAATGAGGTAAACCAAAAGAAATGCAAAAGTGTTTCATTTCAAGTTGAACTACATTCCACTTCTCTCTGGTCAATATTGTCCCAGACTCGGTTAAAATATTTTTCATCCGATGTCTCACTTCTCTTACTACACGAACTTAACGTCCGTTGACCTCTTGCACTTGCTCTCGCAAAACATTAGTCCGTTCTTATTTCCCATAATGGAGATCTCAAGTCCAATACAAGAATCCTCCGTGCTCTGACCTTTGCCATCAGAACTTAACTCAAAACCACTTATGATTTCTATTCACATTATAATACACGAGACTATATCCCTTCCGAAGTCACAAGCATTCCCTCAGGAAAAATATTTACTACTCAAGTACAAGAATCCAAAACTAAGAGAATTTGCAACTCAGGCCGTACGCTCCCAAGTGCAAATCAATAAAGTTTAAGATCCCTACCTGACGTACATATCTATCTACCTCAAGTAGCATGATAAAGGTTTTACGTTTACCACTTTCATAGTTCACAACTTACGCTTAAGAAGAACACTTAGTCCTTTATACATATTCACATAATTGGTACCATATTACCACTTGGCCCAAGCTCACTCCGCGCAGAGACCACGCGAAACTGCTCTGATTTTTATCCCTACAAGTAGTCACTTAACTTTCAAACCAGTCCCACAGTCCGGCATCTTAAACTTTTAAGCCTAGGATGCACTACAAAGATCTAAAGCTAAGCTCTGATACCAACTGTGACGCCCCCACTTCTCCAAAGGGCGAACCCAAGGGTATTCGCGGAACGCCTACCCAGCTCTCGTCAGGACTCGAGACAAATCGATTCAAGCTTAATAATATATAACAATTAATACTAGTCTAATAAGGAAAAGTCGCTTCCATAATCGAATATCCAAGTCTTACACCACGAGTTCAATATACATCAGTTACCCAATTCTTACATTAGGATCCAAAAGATACATCAATTCCCAAAATATACAACAGCCAAAATGTCTAGTCGATTACATTTGAAACCCTAATACAAAAGTATATCCAAAGGGTTCCACCGAGTTTCACTCCATCCATTCTTGTTAAGGAAAACAAATCTACGGGGTGAGCAATTGCTCGTGAGGCCAAGAAAACACACATGCAAGCACGTTGTCCAAGTAACAATCCCAATATTCAAGTAGAACAATAATATTTAAGTAAATTACAATTCGAGCGAGAAAAGTAAACAGAAACAATTCAAGGATATAGGAGCTCTCAGGAGCTATTTTCCACTTTCTTCGCCACGGCTCGATCCGATACCCCCTCGTGATGACACTCCGTCATCCAAGTGGGTATTATATTCGTTGAAACTTCACTTATTACTTCCTCCGGCCAACATTCCACCCTCTCGGATCCGTAACCAAACACGCACGAAAAAGGGGATACTCGTCGAGTATGCCGAACGAGATCTCAAGAGATCAAGTTTTGATTTTTAGAACACGCACGAAAAGGGCGATACTCCACGAGTATGCCGACCAAGATCTCAAAAGATCAAGTTGTGTTTTGTTATTCTCTTGGTTTATCAAGCTTCTCGACCAGGCCCATGCCGGCTCGAGTTGCAAGATTGGCTAAGAGAATTGAGCGTCCCCATAAGTCGAGGACATTCACTCCACCCGACAACACGACACGCACGACATGTACGACACGCACGATAACATGCTATGCACACGAAAACGAGTATATTTTAGTCGATGAGATTCACTCAAATCGACTTTGAAAACCAAGTTAATGCAAGTAAAGTTCAAGTAAAGGAGAGCGAGTGCGATAAAGTACACACTCGTCTCATCAAGTGATATTCACGTATATAAGCAGGTAAATCAAGTAACCGCGACAAGTGATGCACTTGGCACTCACCAATTCAAAAGTAATTGAGCGAGTAAAGTCTTTATTTGTCCCCTTCGAGATTCTCTTCAAGACTCACTTGAGTACCTGAAGCAATTAATATGCATTTTCCACTCATAATCACGCATTAATCAAGAAAGGAGTTACACTTATCTAGACTAATCAATACCTCAAACCGAGAACCTTAGCCACGCAAAATAAAGGTTGAAAAGTGAGGTTTTATTAACACAAGAAAAACTGATTTCCTTCATGAAATCGAGTTTAAAGCGACCAATTATCATCAAGAAAGAATAACGAATTCTCAAAATTTCATTTTCTAAGAAATCGGCAAATTTCAGCTTTGTGCGTCAAATTTAGAAAAATCAGATCTTGCCCTCAGTAGGTCCAAAATTGGAAAACTTGGTACTGTTGGAAATTACTTCCGAACTACTAAAAGTTCCTAGAAGACACTTTTCCATGATTCAAATTGGAAGACATTCGAATTTTGGCTTCAAGTTGCTGTTTTGGAATACCAAGACAGATTTGGGTTGATTTTCGGCAAAGTTTGAAAATTCGGCATAATTCACACAATGCGAACTAGCCTCTGAAATTCGGAACTCAATTAGAGTTACATTCAAAGTTTACAACATAACAAACAGAACCAGAATCAGGGTTTTGAGCACCAAGATATAGTGGCTCAAAGTCACTGAAATTTCCTCTTCAAACAAGGGTTTTCCAGGTTTAAAGCTTGAGCTTTGGTACTTTAGTTGGATATCGAAATGGACTCGGAATGGCACCAAATTTGACAGTATTACACTACCATATAAGGTTATTTTTCTGTAAATTTTCATGCAAAAATTCGTATAGAAAGTCAGTTAACCAAATCATTAAAACTCCAAGAATTTCCAAGGCAAAACTGCCTTGTAGTTCCGTTTTCCTTTTTCCAAGACTTTTGGCCAACAAAAACCTATCAAACATGGTTCATTTGTGTAGACATTGTCTAAGAAACATCCAAGATACATTTGGTAGGTGGTTAACACCAAGAATTTCGAAACAACAAGCCCCAATCAAAATTTAGGCATCCAACTAGTCAAAAGAGGGTTTTTCATAACTGAGTCAGTTTCGAATTTCTGCCACAACTCATTCAATTCAACTTGGAATTGAGCGTGGTTGGTGGCGTTGAAAACTAGATTCATAAAGCTTTAATTTCTTAGAAGAAATAGTTTTCAAAATCTGTCCACAGCTAGCTCATATTTGAGCATCAATTCGCTGTTCAAAACAGAGCGCCCAGTGTAGACACGAAACAGGACAGTCATGTTCAAACGATTGGTATGGACTACTCAGGTGGAATCAGAACGTGCATTTTATACCGTTAGAAAGATAGGACTGTCTAGTTTCCAGTTCCACAAACGGAACTCGATTTTTTGACATCAGAATAAAAAGTTATGGCCAAAACAAAAACACTGCCAGAGCAGTTACGGGAAAATTTCCAGTTTTTACTGATTTCCGAAAACACATCATTTGGCCAACCAAATCATGGAATTTTTTGATGAAACTTCATACACAACCTATATTACTCAGGTGGAGGTGGGGCCGTCACAGGTGGTATCAGAGCTTAGGCTTCAGATCTTTGTAGTGTATCCTAGGCTTAAAGTTTAGGATGCCGGACTGTGGGATTGGTTTGTACGTTCAGTGCTCTTTTGGAGCGTCAGTTGTGAATCTTGAAAGTGGTACGCGTAAGATATGATTTGGTTGAATTACGCTTGAGAGCGTACGGCCTGAGCTGTACAGTTTCTTAGTTTTGGATTCTTGGCTAGGGTTTTGATAGATTCTGGTGGTGACCGGAATTGTTGAGAAAAGTTTTGGTTTGCATTTTTCTTCTAATTTTCTTGTTTGATTAAGGTTATACCACCCGAGTGGTAAATGTTAAGATTTGAGATATTTGAACTGTCTAAGACCAACTAGACTGAGCTCATTTGAGACTTAAATTTGTATCGGCTAATGTACCCTTACGTACACTTGATAGACCTGACCTGACTGAAAATAGGGTATCTCTTTTACTCTTGAGCAAGTATCTTGATTCATATATGATCTGTATGTGGATTTGAGTTTGATGACTGCTTGAGAGTGTGAATTACTGGGCATAAGCTAGGCGAGTGAGTTCCTACTAGTACTCATGTTCTTTGAACCTGAAATAATTGACCCTGCTTTTGAACCGATACACTTGAACCCTGCTTTTGACTCTGTTTCTGAACATTTTTGTACTTGTTTGGTTATAGACCGGCTACTACTCTTCTGTAGCGGTTGAACAGAACCTCTCTGGTGAGGCATTGCCTGTTGTGTTTTCAAGCACCGCCATTCTTCTGGCGAGGCATGGCTGTTGTGTTTTCAAGCACCATCAGGGATTAAAATTCTTGAACAGAACCTCTCTGATGAGGTATGACCTGTTGTGTTTTCAAGCACCATCAGGGATTGAAATTCTTGAACAGAACCTCTCTGATGAGGTATGGCCTGTTGTGTTTTCAAGCACCGCCATTCTTCTGGCGAGGCATGCCTGTTGTGTTTTCAAGCACCATCAGGAATGAAACTTTGACTTGAGGTTCGCTGGTGAAGCTTAGCCGTAGTGCTAGCTTGTTGTGTTTTCAAGCACCACCAGGGCCAATTTCTTGACCTAAGATCCTCTGGTGAAGTTTAGCCGTTGTGCTAACTTGTTGTGTTATCAAGCACCACCAAGGATGAAATTTTGAACTGAGGTTCTTTGGCGAGGTATAGCCGTTGTGCTAACATGTTGTGTTGTCCAGCACCGCCATGGACGAAATCTTGCATCTGAGGCTCTGGTGAAGCTTAGCCGTAGTACTAGCTTGTTGTGTTTTCAAGCACCACCGGGGACAAATTCCTGAGACTTTCTGGTGAAGTATAGCTGAGTGCTAGCTTGTTGTGTTTTCAAGCACCACCAGGGTAATTTCTGACCTGAGACATCGTTATGTCCTGGATTGTTTTTCCAAATATCAGGGACTTTAAGTCCGATTTCGAGCCCCTTTTGTATATGTATCTAGTTACTCGTCTGACTATCTATTGGATCAAGATTATTTGATAAGTTGGATTGGAGTACTTTTAGTACTTGATTGTGATGAGTGATTCTTAGTATGTGATTGACCTGATTGTGATCAAGATATTTGATCAAGATATTTGATCTGATTAGTATTTGATTATGATAAGCGAGATTGAAATGATTCTTAATACGTGATCGACTTTCGAGAACTATTTTGATCTGATTAGTACAAGTTGGAATGTCGAGGACGACATTCTTTTAAGGAGGGGAGTTTGTGACGCCCCGAGGCAGAAGAAAAGGGAAAAATTTCTGGTGAATAGTGTTTTGTGGAGAATCCGGCTAGAAGCCGTGCAAATTCCTTATATTTTTCTTAAAAATTCCCTTTTCTTTGACAAATACCACTTTATAATGGCCCTACTACTCAATCACCCCACAATAAGTGCCAATGAACCTAGAAAGTAGGGTTTCACTTTTGGTTTCAAGATTGGAGCAAAATTAGGGTTTTCGCGATTTTCGCCGGATGAATTTTCGATACGGAGCAGGGATCAAATTTGGTGATTAAAAGTGACTTTTAAGTCAGAAATAATATGTGATTAGGAGCAATGATATAAGGCTAGTGAATGGGAAGTAAAAACCCTAGTACGTGTGTTTTTAAGAAAAACGGCGCGAACCCACGGGTACCGCGCACTACCGATTGAACGCACCACTTGACCACCACTTTCTTACCACATGAGCTCATTAATATTTGACCAAAATATCTCCTTAATTTCCAGCTAGCTTGACCGAATTTTAAGGCTAAAAATAGCAAGGAAAAGAAAGAGAAAAATGAAAGGTGGTGGTGGCGACACTTGTCGCCACCTAAGAGTTTCTTGACCAAGAGAGTAACCATCATTTTTATCCCAATTTTTGCACCTTTCCTCTTCATTATTTCAGCAGCTTGGCCGACCAAAGAGAGAGAGAAAAGAGAGAACAAGAACAACTTTCTTCTTCTTGATCTTAGCTATCCAAGTGAGAAATCAAACTTCCAAACCGATTAAAGTGCTAGTTGTGGGCTTAAGAAGCTAGGGCAAACAAAAATTTCTAAAGGAGGTGGAGTATCACTCTTCCAAGCTTGTCTTTTGAGGTATAAGATCTGATTATGGTTTTTGGTCTTTTAAATTTTGGTTTAAGATGTTATCTAGTTCATGTTTTGGCTTGATTACAAGATATGCAAGTTGTTGTGATGATTTTGGATGATATATGCAAGTTAGGGTTTAATAAATTTCTGCCTAGACTTGTTGTATAGTGGGTATATGTTGTATATAAGATTATATAAGGGGATTTGGTGGTGTTGGAAGTAAGAAAATGAATAGATTGTCATGAAATCCCAAAAATTCCAGATTTCTGGAATTTCATGTTTACATTCTGCCCGGTTTTGGAACTCATAGTTATATGCCGAATCAGGCTTGGCCTAAAACATGAAAGTTATATATAATGGTATTTTATAGGTGCCTACAAAATTTCAGCTCAATCGGAGCTATGTAACTTGTGAAAATACGAAAATACCCTCGCTGTTCTAGGTTACATTCCAGAGTTCCGCGTGGACAGTTTAGTCTATTTGGTTGTGTTTATTCACTATAATCCGTTTGGATTTAGCTATTTACCAAAACATGAAAGTTTTAGTACTCTGTCTTAGTTTTTCAACGCCACCAAGAACACCTTAGTCGGACCTTGGTAACCTGATATATAGTCATTTAAAGGTAGTACGGTTTATTAGCCGACTAGTTGGATTTTGGTTCTGTAAATTGGGGATTTGGCTAGGTTGCATTGGAAACTGGACTAAGTGACCTTCATGAAAATTGTAACCCTGTGTCTTAGCTTCGAAACGGTATAATTTGTACCTCAATCCGATAAGTGTAGCCTCGGATGTGTTCTTTCCGCAAAACTCCGTCAAATCTGTCTTATGTTAAGTTTATTTCCGCACTTGTTATTAGTTTGATTTTGTCCTTGTATTATCTTGAGCCTATTGAACGGCTATTGAAATTAGATTGTTGTGTGTGTACCTTTGGGTTTGTGTGAGGAAAATATTGAAGCCATAAATGGCTGGAAAATGGGTAAACACAAGGGGCATGCCGCCAAATTTTCACGAGAAAGATAAACTACCTTTGGAGTTCTAGTTCTATATTTGGCAAATTGACTTGGATACACTGAAAACTAGGTTGAGGTGTCTTCATGAAAGTTGTAACTCTTTGTCTAAGCTTCGAGACACTACCTAGTACATTTTGATCTGATAAGCACAGCTCCAGTTATGGGCAAAATCGTGTAACCCGTTTTGTACCATTTTCATTTCCGCGCACGCCCGATGCATTCCTTTACTATTTTTTCGCTTTGATCGTTTTAGTCCTTATTTCCATTTGTGATCTAGGTCTTGGACTTGAACAAGACAATAATAAATGATGGATGAGGTTCGTGAGTCGTGGTTGGTGAGTGATCCCTCAACTATTTCCAAAGTTACTTTTGAACTAATTCTTGCATTTATTACTCCATTGCATATCATTTGGGTTTGGGTGTGTGCCATGACATAATTTGGCTCCAATGAGTTCCTGGAAAGTCTTGTGCTTAGAACCAATGTCTCCACTACTGTTTACACATTCTTTGGAGCACGATGGCTCTTTACTTCTGTTTCACGGTTACCTGATCTAAACGAGCGTTGGATATTTAAGTACAAGAACTTTACTGGCTCACATGAGCAATAAATGAACATTTGATTACTGCATCATGACATCATATCAATGCTTTATTGTGAAATATACTTGGCTGTTGATTTTACTGGTCACTCACTGAGCTTCTAGCTCACCCCCTATTATCTTCTTCTCCCCACAGGGATCGAAGTAAAGGAAGAACTTGTATTTGGATCTTTGTGTGGCTGGATGGCGTACATCTTGTATAGTTTAGATTTGGTTTTGGTTTATGTACTTTTGGGCCTGTATAAATATTTGGAATTGAATCGGATGTATATCTACATTCTACGCTTAGAACTAGTTTCCGCTTCGCTTATGATATGTAATTTTTGGAGAATTGGATGTATTATTTGAGTTGTACCTTGTAATTTACTTAAGGAATGTAGTAAGTGAGTGAGTCCCGGCGAGAGCTGGCCAGGGGGTCCCACTAAACCCTTTGGTTCGCCTTAGGGGGAGGTGGGGCAGTCACAAATACCACCTGACGAATCTACATTTTGCAAAGTAGAATACTACAACAAAAATGACCTTTAGCGGCATTTAAAGGTGTCATTATAGATAATCTAACCTGACACTTTACCTTTCCTCACACCTCGGACGGGTGTGGTCCCTTCCAATGTAGGGATAGCTATGACGACCCCACCGTACCCAGAGGCGTACCAAAGGGTTTAGCGGATCGCCTGTCTAGCTCGCGCCAGGACTCGATTTCATAAACGATAAAATAAATTTCAAGCTAAAAGAAAGTTCTATATACACTATTACATCTTCAAAAGTTATATAAGCTATTACATCAAGCAATACATACCACTAGTACCAGAAAGTAAACCCTAGAGAAGCTACTAACTATAACCACCACAACAAATATATACATCTTACTAGTCAACTTATAACAAGTACTAGGGCAAAATCAATTATTCTATAAACCAAAAGTCTATACACCTTCCCGAGCTTTCCTCGCGTCGGCCCCTGCTAAGGAAAACAAATGGAATGGGGTAAGCTATACGCTTAGTGAATAATCGGGGGTAAAAATGTAAAATCACATCCAACTAAACATGTAAACCAAGATATTTCACATCAATAGACAGAAATTTAACATCACAATGGTAGGATACGGGTGGCTTCAAAGCCAGTTCAATTCTCTGAGCTTGACCACCTGTTGATACTACGTCAACCAAAATACTCATAGTCCGTAGACTCCACTTAACTTTTTCCGTTCACCTTATCAACCCCCACTGGCCAGTCAACAGCACACAGCAGCTCGAGGAAAACAAAATTACTTAGCTTTAACAAAGAATGAAATCCCAAGGTTAGCATGGAACTAACTTCGACCAACCCCCGGCTGACTCGAATAATCCGTCTACCCTTGGAACCGGACTGGAACCAACCCCTGAGATATCCAATCTCTCACTAGATGACATCTCTCAACAAAGTACTCATGTAATTTAATCACCCCAACAGCACACAACACAAGGCGTTCAACTCAAGTCGTGTAGTCACCCCAACATCACACAGCAAAAGGGTGATACTCAACATAAGACATGTATACTCACGTATTGAGTCAAGAACAGAGAATGGGCTTAGGTCGAGTGAGATAAAGTACACCCTCGCCTAAGTTCCCATTTATCATATACAAGACACTTTGACAATTTATCACATAAATAAACCCAATTACTTACTTAATAGTTAGCACGTAAATCAAGACCCTTTATACGGGTCCACCGACTCCGTCCGGTTCGTCACTGCCTGTGATAGAAGATTATACTCAACTATCAGTCACTCGACCATCACAATTGGAAATGAGGACCAAAACGGCCAAAACGGCAAAAACGGCAAAGAAACGCATCAAGGTGTGAAATAAAAAATGGTATGAACGGCAAAGAAACGCATCAAGGTGTGAAATAAAAAATGGTATGAAAATGGGTTATACGGTTTTGACCACAACCAGAGATGTGGTTATCGGATCAAGGTGTACTAGGTAGCGTCTTGAAGCTAAGACAAAGGGTTACAACTTTCATGAACACAACTCAACCCAATTTTTAGTGGATGTAGATCAAATTTGCAGATTACAGAACCAGAACTCCAAATGTTGGTTTATACCTCTAGTGAAAATTTGGGTGGCATGCCCCTTATGTTTACCTATTTTTCAGCCATTTCTGGCCTCATTATTTTCCTCAAATCAGCTCCAATGTCACACATAGGCAATGTTACCACAGTGGCCCTTCAACTAGGCTCAAAATAATCCAATTACAACACAAGTCTTAACAAGGCAATCGGAAATCAAGTTTAAAGGCAAATAGCTAAATGGCAGATTTGACATCTCTTGGCGTTTCGGTCACAACTAAAGCTACGCCTATCGGTTTGGGGTACACTTTATACCGTTTCGAAGCTAAGACAGAGAACTACCAGTCTCATGAAGACATCAACAACCAATTTGTGACGACCCCACCTTCCCCTAAGGCAAACCAAAGGGTTCGGCGAACCGCCTGCCCACCTCTCGCCGGGACTCGCTGCAGTTCTCAAATAAGTTACATCACTCACATCCAATAACATAGGCTACAACCTCAATAACAACCGAAATAACATTTTCCAAGCTTAGAACGTATACGTACATACATTACAAATCTCAAGTAGTGGTACAATTCCCCGAATAAGACAAAAGTCCTCAGTTCTCAAATAATTACAAATACAATATCAGTCCCAAATATTACACAAGATGAATCTAAATTCAAACTGTACAGGAGATATGTCATCCAGTTACGTGAATAAGTACTACAAGCACTTCCTTCGCCTCGAGCCCCGTGGAGGGGAATATATATTTTGGGGTGAGCTACAAGCTCAGCGAGTGACCAGTAAAATCATTAAGCAAATAAGCGTCACAATAATGCATTTAGATGATATCATGAATCAATGATCAAATGTACGTATATTGCTCTTGTGAGCCAGTGAAATCATTGTACTTAAACATCCAACGCTCAAATAGATCAATTAACAATCCCACAGTAATAGAGAGCCATTGTGCTCCAGGTAAACTGTGGTGGAGACGTTGGTCCTAAGCACAAGACTTCCCAAGAACTTATTGGAGCCAAAATATTTCATGGCACACACACAAGCACGCATGATATGCAATCAAGTATGCCATGCAAGAAATAGTTCAAAAAGTAACCTGGCAAATAGTTGTGGAATCACTCACCAACCACGGCTCAGGAATCTCATCCATCATAACTCATTGCTTTGCTCAAGTCCAAACCCTAGATCACAAATATCATGTCAAACAAAAGGAATTCTAAAAGCATCAAGTTCCTATCACCTTTTGGAATTTTAATCACAATTGAAGCAACACTTATCCGATTGAAACGAATCTTATGGCGTTACGAAGCTAAGACATATACCAACATTTCTTATGAAGACCTCCAATGCCAAATTATACATTTTCATGGTCAAAAATAAAAACTTAGAGAAAAATGGAAACTGTCCGTGAAACAGGACTTAAAGGCTGTCAACTGTATTTCGGTGATTTCATAAGTTACAGTACTCCAATCGATGTGAAATTTTTCAGGTAGGTAGCTAACTCATAACTCTACAACTTTCATGTTTTGTCCTTGATCACAATTATTATACAGGAGGAAGTCCAAAACTAGACTATTACACATCCAATCAATTCTAAACGCTCAATACAATCCCAATATGAATGATTACACAAAAGGAAATCCAAATTCAATCCAAACATGAGATAATCCATTATTAAACACTACAAGCCCTTCCTTCGCCTTGAGTCCTGTGGAGGGGAATAAAATATTTTGGGGTGAGCTAGAAGCTCAGCGAGTAACCAATAAAATCAGTTATCAAATCAGTTTCACAATCGTTCATTTCAATAATGTCATGATTCAGTAATCAATGCACTTTCATTGCTCTCGTGAGCCAGTGAAATCATGGTACATAGACGTCCAACGCTGCAAACAATCATTTAACATTGAACATTTAACATTGAACAGTGAGAAAGAGCCCATTGGTGCTCTACAGGAACATTAAACGGTGGAGGAGACGTTGGGGTCCAGCACACGAATTCCAAATACTCATTTGAGCCAAAACATGTCAAGAACTTATATGCCGGCACACAGGATATGCAATCAAAGAAACGATGCAAGAAACATTTCAAAGTAACGTTGGAAATAGTTTAAGGTCACTCACCTCCACGGCTCACAATCCTCGTCCAATATAGACAATTTCATGGTTCAAGTCCAAGCCTTTCACTGAAACTTAAAGTAACCAACGCTATTCAAAATCGGACAGCATTTCCCCTTAATTCCTTTATTTTCCAACCTACAAATATTCACCAAATCCGTAACCGTCAACTACACAATTGCACATATAGTTCACAAGCAATAAAACATATCCATTGAGGCCACAAAATCCTTCAATCAAGCCAATTAGAAGCTTAAAGCCAATCATTAGAAAATCCCCCAAATGAAACCCTAGAAACCGGAATTTCCGCACAAACCAGAATTTTTCCGCAAACAATCACAATTAACGCATCAAGGGTCTATTTAACACCATTTCCAACCATCAATCCAACATAAATCATGACCTTCATATAAATTCAGAAAAATGCCCAATAAATCAGAAATTCACCATAAATTCTTTCAACCCATGAAATACTCCACAATATAACACATTCAAACATCACAAACCCTACATTAACCAATATTAGAACCACAAGGAACTTGTTTATTCAACTTACCTCAAATCAAGAAAGCTATCCACTTAAAGCTTCCCATCCAAAATCAATCCATCAAAAGCTTTAAACCACCCTAGAGAGCACTTGTGTGAAATATTTGCCAAAACCACCGATCAAAACTCAAGATTCAAAGAAGGAAATCAAAGGGAAGAAATGGAGTTTTTTCCTTTCTTGTTTTCTCTCCAAGACAGCCGGCCAAGGAGGGTGCAAAATGAAGAACAAAAGCAGCCAAAACAAGATATTTATCAAGCAAAATAGCTGGCCAAAAGTGGCTGCCGCACACGCCACGTCAGAATCCGGCCGGAATCTGGCCGGATTTCCGGCCGGATTCTTGGCCGGATTCAAGGCAGTGGCTAAACTCTTTTTTTTTTTAAAAACTCCAAGGCAATCCGGCCAGGTATCCGGCCAGAAACTGGCCGGATTTTCGGCCGGATTTGGCCCCTGTTTTTTTCAAAACTTTTCTTTTCTTTTCCAAGTTCAAACGTTGCTCCTCCGCTCGTCCAACAAAAATATATATAAAATAAAACCCTCCATCATACGGGGCGTCACAATCTCCCCTCCTTAAAAGAATATGTCGTCCTCGACATTCTATCTTGTACTAATCAATTCAAGACATTCCGCAAGAATCACTTAAACATTCCAAACAATCACTAAGGGTTACTCTAATGCCACCTGTCCGATTTTTCATTCTTACGTACCCACAGTCGGATCCCTAATTTTAAGCTAGGAACACTAAGAGATCTGAAGACTAGCTTTCTGATACACTTGTAAGACCCACCTCCCCCTAAGGCGAACAGAGGGTTGGGGACGTGCAACTTGCCGGGACTCAGTCGTTCACGTACAAGTCTCAAACAATACAATATAAGTCTCAATATACATAAATTCTCAACATTTACATATCAAGTACGAAGCGTCAGCTTCACTGCACTCGATCTTGATAAAATTATTATACAGGAGGAAGTCCAACTAGACTATTACACATCAATCAATTCTAAAGTTCAATTTTAAATCAATATGATGATTAAAGGAATCCAATTCAATCATATGAGATAATCTATGATTAACACTCAAGCCTTCTTTCGCCTTGAGCCTGTGGAGGATAAATATTTTGGGGTGAGATAGAAGCTCAGCGAGTAACCAATAAAATCAGTTATCAAATCAGTTTCACAATCGTTCATTTCAATAATGTCATGATTCAGTAATCAATGCACTTTCATTGCTCTCGTGAGCCAGTGAAATCATGGTACTTAGACGTCCAACGCTCCAAACAATCATTTAACATTGAACATTTAACATTGAACAGTGAGAAAGAGCCCATTGGTGCTCTACAGGAACATTAAACGGTGGAGGAGACGTTGGGGTCCAGCACACGAATTCCAAATACTCATTTGAGCCAAAACATGTCAAGAACTTATATGCCGGCACACAGGATATGCAATCAAAGAAACGATGCAAGAAACATTTCAAAGTAACGTTGGAAATAGTTTAAGGTCACTCACCTCCACGGCTCACAATCCTCGTCCAATATAGACAATTTCATCGTTCAAGTCCAAGCCTTTCACTGAAACTTAAAGTAACCAACGCTATTCAAAATCGGACAGCATTTCCCCTTAATTCCTTTATTTTCCAACCTACAAATATTCACCAAATCCGTAACCGTCAACTACACAATTGCACATATAGTTCACAAGCAATAAAACATATCCATTGAGGCCACAAAATCCTTCAATCAAGCCAATTAGAAGCTTAAAGCCAATCATTAGAAAATCCCCCAAATGAAACCCTAGAAACCGGAATTTCCGCACAAACCAGAATTTTTCCGCAAACAATCACAATTAACGCATCAAGGGTCTATTTAACACAATTTCCAACCATCAATCCAACATAAATCATGACCTTCATATAAATTCAGAAAAATGCCCAATAAATCAGAAATTCACCATAAATTCTTTCAACCCATGAAATACTCCACAATATAACACATTCAAACATCACAAACCCTAGATTAACCAATATTAGAACCACAAGGAACTTGTTTATTCAACTTACCTCAAATCAAGAAAGCTATCCACTTAAAGCTTCCCATCCAAAATCAATCCATCAAAAGCTTTAAACCACCCTAGAGAGCACTTGTGTGAAATATTTGCCAAAACCACCGATCAAAACTCAAGATTCAAAGAAGGAAATCAAAGGGAAGAAATGGAGTTTTTTCCTTTCTTGTTTTCTCTCCAAGACAGCCGGCCAAGGAGGGTGCAAAATGAAGAACAAAAGCAGCCAAAACAAGATATTTATCAAGCAAAATAGCTGCCCAAAAGTGGCTGCCGCACACGCCACGTCAGAATGCGCCGATTCAGCAGTGCTAACTCGTTTTTTTTTAAAACTCAAGGTATCCGGCCAGAAACTGGCCGGATTTTCGGCCGGATTTGGCCCCTGTTTTTTTCAAAACTTTTCTTTTCTTTTCCAAGTTCAAACGTTGCTCCTCCGCTCGTCCAACAAAAATATATATAAAATAAAACCCTCCATCATACGGGGCGTCACAATCTCCCCTCCTTAAAAGAATGTCGTCCTCGACATTCTATCTTGTACTAATCAATTCAAGACATTCCGCAAGAATCACTTAAACATTCCAAACAATCACTAAGGGTTACTCTAATGCCACCTGTCCGATTTTTCATTCTTACGTACCCACAGTCCGGCATCCTAAACTTTAAGCCTAGGACACACTACAGAGATCTGAAACCTAAGCTCTGATACCACTTGTAACGACCCCACCTCCCCCTAAGGCGAACCAGAGGGTTCGGCGGACCGCCTGCCCAACTCTCGCCGGGACTCAGTCGTTCACTACAGTCCTCAAACACATACAATATAAATCTCAAATATACATCAAATTCTCCAACATTTACATATCAAAAACGAAGCGTCCACGCTTCCACTGCGCCACTCTGATCCTTGATCACAATTATTATACAGGAGGAAGTCCAAAACTAGACTATTACACATCCAATCAATTCTAAACGTTCAATACAATCCCAATATGAATGATTACACAAAAGGAAATCCAAATTCAATCCATACATGAGATAATCCATGATTAAACACTACAAGCCCTTCCTTCGCCTTGAGCCCTGTGGAGGGGAATAAAACTATCAAAACATGGACAATCCTCAAAACATCACATGAGAGCAGAAATTTCATCATAAAGCTGAAATTCACCATAGAACTACTTCAACACCTGAAATATTCTAATAAAGCTACCTATTTAGAACTCTAAATCACAAATATGCTAGTATTATTAGTAGAGAAGGATTTCTAGCAAAGATTACCTTGAAACCTCAAGAAAATGGTATCTTTGAGCTTACCCTTCCCAAAATCACTCCACCAACTCCTTCCAACTTCCTTAGACAACAACTTCTATGGAGTAGATAGAATGTGTGATATTAATGACAACAATACAGTTGTTGAGATGTTCAAGATATACTAGTCTAGACTTGTAATTAATTTGCATGTGTTTGATATGGAAATTATTCCGCCTAAAATGGTGGTTGATGATGATTACCTTGTTGAAGATTTACTTAGTTTTTCTTCCCTTGTGTTCATCTACATATGCACTTGACTTTGCCTCTCATAGTTACCTTCTCCTCTTGGGCTATTAATCTCTTTATTTCAATACCTTAATACCACCTGACGAATCTACATTTTGCAAAGTAGAATACTACACCAAAAATGACCTTTAGCGGCATTTAAAGGTGTCATTATAGATAATCTAACCTGACACTTTACCTTTCCTCACACCTCGGACGAGTGTGGTCCCTTCCAATGTGGGGATAGCTGTGACGACCGCACCGTATCCAGAGGCGAACCAAAGTGTTTAGCGGATCGCCTGCCTAGCTCGCTCCAGGACTCGATTTCAAAAATGATAAAATAAATTTCAAGCCAAAAGAAATTTCTATATACATTATTACATCTTCAAAAGTTATATAAACTATTACATCAAGCCATACATACCACTAGTACCAGAAAGTAAACCCTAGAGAAGCTACTAACTATAACCACCACAACAAATATATACATCTTACTAGTCAACTTATAACAAGTACTAGGGCAAAATCAATTATTCTACAAACCAAAAGTCTATACACCTTCCCGAACTTTCCTCGCGTCGGCCCCTGCTAAGGAAAACAAATGGAATGGGGTAAGCTATATGCTTAGTGAATAATCGGGGGTAAAAACGTAAAATCACATCCAACTAAACATGTAAACCAAGATATTTCACATCAATAGACAGAATGTAACATACAATGGAGGATATGGGTGGCTTAAGGCAGTATCAATTCTCTGAGCTTGACCCTGTTGATCGTCACCAAAACTATTGTCCTAGACTCCCTTAACTTTCCCATTCTTATCAATCCCGTGGCAGTCACAACACAGCGCTCGAGCAAAACAAAATTACTTAGCTTTAACAAAGAATGAAATCCCAAGGTTAGCATGGAACTAACTTCGACCAACCCCCGGCTGACTCGAATAATCCGTCTACCCTTGGAACCGGACTGGAACCAACCCCTGAGATATCCAATCTCTCACTAGATGACATCTCTCAACAAAGTACACATGTAATTTAATCACCCCAACAGCACACAACACAAGGGGTTCAACTCAAGTCGTGTAGTCACCCCAACAGCACACAGCAAAAGGGTGATACTCAACACAAGACATGTATACTCACATATTGAGTCAAGAACAGAGAATGGGTTTAGGTCGAGTGAGATAAAGTACACCCTCGCCTAAATTCCCATTTATCATATGCAAGGCACTTTGACAATTTATCACATAAATAAACCCAATTACTCACTTAAAATAGTTAGCACGCAAATCAAGGCACTTTATACGGGTCCACCGACTCCGTCCGGTTCGTCACTGCCTGTGACAGAAGATTATACTCAACTATCAGTCACTCGACCATCACAATTGGAAATGAGGACCAAAACGGCCAAAACGGCAAAGAAATGCATGTGCGCGTGCGCGGAAATAAAAAATGGTATCAAAACGCGTTATACGGTATTGACCACAACCAGAGATGTGGTTATCGGATCAAGGTGTACTAGGTAGCGTCTCGAAGCTAAGACAAAGGGTTACAACTTTCATGAACACAACTCAACCCAGTTTTCAGTGGATGTAGATCAAATTTGTAGATTACAGAACCAGAACTCGAAATGTTGGTTTATATCTCTAGTGAAAATTTGGGTGGCATGCCCCTTGTGTTTACCTATTTTCCAGCCATTTCTGGCCTCATTATTTTCCTCAAATCAGCTCCAATGTCACACATAGGCAATGTTACCACAGTGGCCCTTCAACTAGGCTCAAAATAATCCAATTACAACACAAGTCTTAACAAGGCAATCGAAAATCAAGTTTAAAGGCAAATAGCTAAATGGCAGATTTGACGTCTCTTGGCGTTTCGGTCACAACTAAAGCTACGCCTATCGGTTTGGGGTACACTTTATACCGTTTCGAAGCTAAGACAGAGAACTACCAGTCTCATGAAGACATCAACAACCAATTTGTGACGACCCCACCTTCCCCTAAGGCAAACCAAAGGGTTCGGCGGACCGCCTGCCCACCTCTCGCCGGGACTCACTGCAGTTATCAAATAAGTTACATCACTCACATCCAATAACATAGGCTACAACCTCAATAATAACCGAAATAACATTTTCCAAGCTTAGAACGTATACGTACATAGATTACAAATCTCAAATAGTGGTACAATTCCCTGAATAAGACAAAAGTCCTCAGTTCTCAAATAATTACAAATACAATATCAGTCCCAAATATTACACAAGATGAATCTAAATTCAAACTGTACAGGAGATATGTCATCCAGTTACGTGAATAAGTACTACAAGCACTTCCTTCGCCTCGAGCCCTGTGGAAGGGAATATATATTTTGGGGTGAGCTACAAGCTCAGCGAGTGACCAGTAAAATCATTAAGCAAATAAGCGTCACAATAATGCATTTAGATGATATCATGAATCAATGATCAAATGTACGTATATTGCTCTTGTGAGCCAGTGAAATCATTGTACTTAAACATCCAACGCTCAAATAGATCAATTAACAATCCCACAGTAATAGAGAGCCATTGTGATCCAGGTAAACAGTGGTGGAGACGTTGGTTCTAAGCACAAGACTTCCCAAGAACTTATTGGAGCCAAAATATTTCATGACACACACACAAGCACGCATGATATGCAATCAAGTATGCAATGCAAGAAATAGTTCGAAAAGTAACCTGGCAAATAGTTGTGGAATCACTCACCAACCACGGTTCATGAATCTCATCCATCATAACTTATTGCTTTGCTCAAGTTCAAACCCTAGATCACAAATATCATGTCAAACAAAAGGAATTCTAAAAGCATCAAGTTCCTATCACCTTTTGGGATTTTAATCACAATTGAAGCAACACTTATCCGATTGAAACGAATCTTATGGCGTTACGAAGCTAAGACATATACCAACATTTCTTATGAAGACCTCCAATGCCAAATTATACATTTTCATGGTCAAAAATAAAAAAACTTACAGAAAAATGGAAACTGTCCGTGAAACAGGGCTTAAAGGTTGTCAACTGTATTTCGGTCATTTCATAAGCTACAGTACTCCAATCGATGTGAAATTTTTCAGGTAGGTAGCTAACTCATAACTCTACAACTTTCATGTTTTGTCCAAAAGTTGGTTCGGTCTAAAACATGGAGAATTGTGCAGTCCACGTTGAGGCCAGAAACAAGGTAAAAACTGAAATTACTCTTCTAAACTAACCCTTGCATATAACCACAATTACACATACGAATCATAAGATGTACCACACATCTAATTAGGCCACAATACCCCTTCAATTTGAGCCAATTGATAGCTCCAAAACCAATCACATTTAAGCCCCAAATTTGAAACCCTAGAACTGAAAATGATGTACAAAAGCTGGAATCTCTTTAGGCAAAATATACTAGCCTATCAACCTTCAATATTTCTCATAATAAAACTATCAAAACATGGACAATCCTCAAAACATCACATGAGAGCCGAAATTTCATCACAAATCTGAAATTCACCATAGAACTACTTCAACCCCTGAAATATTCTCATAAAGCTACCTATTTAGAACTCTAAATCACAAATATGCTTGTATTATTAGTAGAGAAGGATTTCTAGCAAAGATTACCTTGAAACCTCAAGAAAATGGTAGCTTAGAGCTTACCCTTCCCAAAATCACTCCACCAAATCCTTCCAACTTCCTTAGACAACAACTGCTATGGAGTAGATAGAATGTGTGATATTAATGACAACAGTACAGTTGTTGAGATGTTCAAGATATACTAGTCTAGACTTGTAATTAATTTGCATGTGTTTGATATGGAAATTATTCCGCCTAAAATGGTGGTTGATGATGATTACCTTGTTGAAGATTGACTTAGTTTTTCTTCCCTTGTGTTCATCTACATAAGCACTTGACTTTGCCTCTCATAGTTACCTTCTCCTCTTGGGCTATTAATCTCTTTATTTCAATACCTTAATACCACCTGACGAATCTACATTTTGCAAAGTAGAATACTACAACAAAAATGACCTTTAGCGGCATTTAATGGTGTCATTATAGATAATCTAACCTGACACTTTACCTTTCCTCACACCTCGGATGAGTGTGGTCCCTTCCAATGTGGGGATAGCTGTGACGACCCCACCGTACCCAGAGGCGTACCGAAGGGCTTAGCGGATCGCCTGCCTAGCTCGCGCCAGGACTCGATTTCAGAAACGATAAAATAAATTTCAAACTAAAAGAAAGTTCTATATAAACTATTACGTCTTCAAAAGTTATATAAACTATTACATCAAACCATACATACCACTAGTACCAGAAAGTAAACCCTAGAGAAGCTACTAACTATAACCACCACAACAAATATATACATCTTATTAGTCAACTTATAACATGTACTAGGGCAAAATCAATTATTTTATAAACCAAAAGTCTATACACCTTCCCGAGCTTTCCTCGCGTCGGCCCCTCCTAAGGAAAACAAATGGAATGGGGTAAGATATATGCTCAGTGAATAATCGGGGGTAAAAACGTAAAATCACATCCAACTAAACATGTAAACCAAGATATTTCACATCAATAGACAGAAATTTAACATCACAATGGTAGGATACGGGTGGCTTCAAAGCCAGTTCAATTCTCTGAGCTTGACCACCTGTTGATACTCCGTCAACCAAAATACTCATAGTCCGTAGACTCCACTTAACTTTCCCCGTTCACCTTATCAACCCCCGCTGGCTAGTTAACAGCACACAGCAGCTCGAGCAAAACAAAATCACTTAGCTTTAACAAAGAATGAAATCCCAAGGTTAGCATGGAACTAACTTCGACCAACCCCCGGCTGACTCGAATAATCCATCTACCCTTGGAACCGGACTGGAACCAACCCCTGAGATATCCAATCTCTCACTAGATGACATCTCTCAACAAAGTACTCATGTAATTTAATCACCCCAACAGCACACAACACAAGGGGTTCAACTCAAATCATGTAGTCACCCCAACAGCACACAGCAAAAGGGTGATATTCAACACAAGACATGTATACTCACATATTGAGTCAAGAACAGAGAATGGGCTTAGGTCGAGTGAGATAAAGTACACCCTCACCTAAGTTCCCATTTATCATATACAAGGCACTTTGACAATTTATGACATAAATAAACCCAATTACTCACTTAAAATAGTTAGCACGCAAATCAAGGCACTTTATACGGTTCCTCACTGCCTGTGGCAGAAGATTATACTCAACTATCAGTCACACGACCATCACAATTGGAAATAAGGACCAAAATGGCCAAAACGGCAAAGAAATGCATGTGCACGTGCGTGGAAATAAAAAATGGTATGAAAATAGGTTATACGGTTTTGACCACAACCAAAGATGTGGTTATCGGATCAAGGTGTACTAGGTAGCGTCTCGAAGCTAAGACAAAGGGTTACAACTTTCATGAACACAACTCAACCCAGTTTTCAGTGGATCTAGATCAAATTTGCAGATTACAGAACCAGAACTCCAAATGCTGGTTTATACCTCTAGTGAAAAATTGGGTGGCATGCCCCTTGTGTTTACCTATTTTCTAGCCATTTCTGGCTTCATTATTTTCCTCAAATCAGCTCCAATGTCTCACATAGGCAATGTTACCACAGTGTGTGACGCCCCCACTTCTCCCTAAGGCGAACCAAAGGGTATCCGCGGGACGCTTGCCCAACTCTCGCCAGGACTCACTACAATCCATAATTCAAAAACTCGGAATACTTCAAATAACTTCGATACATAATTAAAGTGCTCCCAAAATATGTCACACTTACAATTAATCAGCTCTCATGCTTAATACAATCAAAAAGAATATTTATTACAGCCATCTGCTGTAATAAAACTTTAAATTTTCCAAAGAAGGCAATCTAGTACAATTCACGAGCACTCTTGGTCTCGAACCCTGTTAAAGAAACCCAAAACGTGGGATGAGCTACACAGCCCAGTGAGGTTCCAAAACACTCTAGCAGTTCTAATGAATCAAGTAATTGAGCATATCATATGTATGGTTCAAGATTACACATTGGCATATTAACATGAAACAATAATCATTGTATAAGTAATTTGAGCATTTCACAGGTACGGCACATTTGTATGAAACGGTTATCATTATGCAAAATAAACATACATTGAAGGATATGGTATTCCAGTGGAACCATTTCGGTCATCTGCACCTTATAACTTCCAGATCCCCTCGGTTTGTCTGGCCATCACCTTATCCCTCCAGTGGTAGTACTCGTGTGACACCCCGAATATTAGGAAGTTGTTTGTAAAGAAGATACCAAAGTGTATTTCTTTGGGTTTGATTTAAAACATTATTTTGTTTTAAAAAGATTAGAAACCCTAATATTTTAATCAAAAACCCTACTTTACTTGTGACTAACCGGTTTTCTTAAATCTCTCATATTTTAATTGAAAACCCTAATTTTAATCACTGGAAATGTAAAATCTCTCACGTTTTTTTTTTCTTAAAAATTTCCTTTTATTTGGAAATTATTCATTTATTAAAGCTCTACCACCCAGTCATTCCACAATAAGTGCAAATGAACCTAGAAAGTAGGTTTTCACTTTTCGGTTTCAAGATTGGAGCAAATTAGGGTTTTCGCGATTTTTCGTAGGATGATTTTCCGGTACAGAGCAAGGATCAAATTTGGTGATTAAAAGTGACTTTTAGGTGAGAAATAATATGTGATTAGGAGCAATGATATAAGGTTAGTGAATAGGAAGTAAAAACCCCAGTACGTGTGTTTTAAAGAAAAACGGCGCGAACCGACGGGAACCGCGCGGTACCGATTGAACGCACCACTTGACCACCACTTTCTTACCACATGAGCTCATTAATACTTGAGCAAAATATCCCCTCAATTCCAGCTAGCTTTGACCGAAATTATGGACCAAAATAGCAAGGAAAAGAAACAAAAAAGTGAGTGGTGGTGGTGGAGGACACATGTCGGCATGCTAAGGGCCTTGACCAAGTTATTTGTCCAACCTTCTTATCCACCATTTTGCACCTTTCTTCACCATATTTCTGCTGGTTGGCCGAGAGACAAGAGGGGAAAGAGAGAGCAAAGAAACAGCTTCCTTCATCTTGAATTTGAGCTGCCAAGTGAGAAAGAAAGGAAACTAAACCGATTAAAGTCACCCTTGAGTGTTTGTTTAGTGAAGTGTTGGTAAAATTTTGAAAGGGAAAGCTAGGGTTGCTCTTGGTAGACACTTAAGTAAGGTGAGGATGTTGATTTCCCCATTTCTTACTCTTGATCTTGTTCAATTAGCTTATTATCTCAAATTTGTGGTGAATAATGGTTGTTATCATGTTTTGGGTGTTTTTCTTTTAGGTTACATGAATTAGGGTTTGATGGATTGCTGCCTATACTTGATGTATGGTTAATATATGTTGTATCTAAGATTTTATAGGGGGTTTTGGTAGCAAGTGAAGCAAGAAAAGAAGAAAGTTACCATTGAAACTAAAAATTCCAGATTTCAGGAAACATTTCACCCTGTTCTGTCCGGTTCCAGTTCGTGTGGTTAGAGGCCGAATTAGGCTTGGCATAAAACATAAAAGTTGTATAGAATGGTATTTTATAGTTGCCTACAAAATTTCAGCTCAATCGGAGCAATGTAACCTGTGAAAAGACTAAAATACCCTCACTGCCCAAGGTTAAATTCCAGTGTTCCGTTTAGACAGTTCAGTCAATTGACTGTGTTTATTCACTATGATCCGTGCTGATTTAGCCATTTTCCAAAACATGAAAGTTTTAGTACTCTGTCTTAGCTTTTAAACGCCTCAAAGAACGCCTTAAACCGACTTTGGTCGCCTGAGATATGGCCATTTAATTGTAGTACGGTTAGTTAGCCGATTAGTTGCAACCTGGTTCTGTGAACTGGGAATTTGATTAGATTACACTGGAAATTTGACTAAGTGACCTTAAAAGAATGAAGCCATAAATGGCTGAAAATTTAGGTAAATACAAAGGGCGTGCTGCCCAAATTTTCGCTCAAGAGCTAAGTTTCTATTTGAACTTGTATACTTTTGTTTGGCCAATACCATGACCGGCTTTCCATTTTAAAACATGATTTTATTATGACGTTTAGTCTATACTAGCTGCTTGGGTACGCGTTGATTTTGAACTATCTAAATTATTCCGAAAACAATATTTTTAGCCTATCTCGTTGGAGTCCGATTTGTCTTTGGTCCAAGTGTTTTCCGCCGGACATTTTATAACCCGCTTGAGTTAGTTTTGTGTTTGGTTTATGAAACCCTAGTTATTTTTGTTCTCCGATCCAAATATTCCCTTTTCACTATAAAGGCGTCTTTATACGTTTTACTTATCAATTGCCGGTTTTTCTTTGATTTCACTTACTTGTTTGTGCTAGATAGACTGTAATATTCTTTCTCATTTACTCTTAGCTTTTCTTGGTGACTGAGGTAATATCCGGAAGGATATTTGCACGTTGTTTTATGTAAATAGGTGAGTGTTCCTTGTTTGTTATGTTTCTTGATTATATGGCTTGTATATATAACTGATAACATGTTAAATGCTTTCAATGATTAGCCAAAACGAGTTTTTTAGGCGAGTGTGTACTTTATCGCACTCAGTTTAAATGATTGTGAAATTTTCAATGATTGAACGATTGAAATGTTACTTGTGCATGAATGTAAGCCTTTTGGCTGAACTGGCCACTGCCCCTTGTTACCGATCGACTCGAGCCAGAAACGGACTCGGTCGGGTGATATGGTGACCTGGGTGAACGTTTGGTATACTCGAGTATTACCTTGTAGGTTGGTGGAGCCTGGCCAACGTCCAGGAGGGGGGTGAATGAAACGAAAGAACGAACGAGGGTTTTACTTACAAAAATGCATTTTCAAGTGAATGGAGGAATAAGGGGAAATGTCAGGGGAACGAACGAACAAATGGCTCCTTGTGAGCCCGTATCCTTTTAATGTATGCGTTAATATCGCTTTCCATGGTAAATGTTTCTTGAATTATTGATGCTCTATGTTTAATGTATTGGATTGATTATTTGATTATGTGTTCGGAACCTCACTGAGCTTTTAGCTCATCCCTTTAGTTTTGTTTTCCTTAACAGGGGAAGGCACGCAAGGATGAGAGCTTGGTATAGACTAGCTTGGTCTAGCTCTTTGTTTTTGTAATGGTTCTCGCCCTAGTGCTTGGCACGGACTGGTTGTATGGTGAAGTGAGAACCTTTGTACATTTGATGGTTGTACTTCCTTTTGAGATAGCAATGTATATATAAGTTTCACTTAAGTTTTGGATTGTTGTATGTTATTCCTTTGGTTGTATTTCGGATTTGATTAAGGAACGACTGAGTCTCGGCGAGAGCTGGGCAGGCGGTCCGCTGAACACTTTGGTTCCCCTTAGGGGGAGGTGGGGCTGTCACAGTTGGTATCAGAGCCTGCTTCGCGTGGTCTCTGCGCGGAGTGAGCCTGGACTGAGTAGTGAATAGGTATGAAGGATTAAGTGCTCGTTCGAGCATAAGCTATGAATTGTGAATTGTTATAGGCCTTAAATATTCTTATGACATCTGAGGACCATAGATAGGTACGTCAGGTGGGAATTTCGATTGTAGATAGTTTACTCTTGGGACTGGCCAGCTCGAGAGGTGAATTATCTTATTGCGGATTCTTGTGCCTGAGTACTCCAGAGTTGAGACGATACTAAATACTTGCGATTTGCAATTTGGGAAAATGAACAGGCTTTGTCTGGCTAGAATAAGTATAAGAGGTTAATGGACATTGAGTCGGATAGAAAGTGACGTGAGAGGCCGGACGGGGTTATTCTAACTGGGTGTGGGACGATATATCCCTTTTCTTTTGATTCGCCCGTATATTGTCGCTACATGCCGTCAGTTGTGTATCTGTGTATATGAATATCTGCCTGACTTGAGACGTATTTGTATATTTGATTATTTGTTTCCTTGATATGTTTATGTGGTGTGTTATGTGTGTATATGTTTATTTAGGTATTTGACGCCCTAAATTTTTGTTACTTTAGTCACCTTATTGCGTTTAACTAAGTTTTGGCAAAAATGAGACCTGAGAGCTGGAAACGAATATATAAGGAAAATACCCTACGTTATTTGAAGTGCATGTATGAATTTCGAGAACGAAATTCTTTTAAGGAGGGGAGATTGTGACTCCCCGAATATTAGGAAGTTGTTTGTAAAGAAGATACTAAAGTGTATTTCTTTGGGTTTGATTTAAAACCTTATTTTGTTTTAAAAAGATTAGAAACCCTAATATTTTGATCAAAAACCCTAGTTTACTTGTGACTAACCGGTTTTCTTAAATCTCTCATATTTTAATTGAAAACCCTAATTTTAATCACTGGAATTGTAAAATATCTCACATTTTTTTTTCTTAGAAATTTTCTTTTATTTGGAAATTATTCATTTATTAAAGCTCTACCACCCAGTCATTCCACAATAAGTGCAAATGAACCTAGAAAGTCGGGTTTCAGTTTTCGGTTTCAAGATTGGAGCAAATTAGGATTTTCGCGATTTTTCGTAGGATGATTTTCCGGTACGGAGTAAGGATCAAATTTGGTGATTAAAAGTGACTTTTAGGTGAGAAATAATATGTGATTAGGAGCAATGATATAAGGTTAGTGAATAGGAGGTAAAAACCCCAGTACGTGTGTTTTAAAGAAAAACGGCGCGAACCGACGGGTACCGCGCGGTACCGATTGAACGCACCATTTGACCACCACTTTCTTTCCACATGAGCTCATTAATACTTGAGCAAAATATCCCCTCAATTCCAGCTAGCTTTGACCGAATTTATGGACCAAACTAGCAAGGAAAAGAAACAAAAAAATGAGTGGTGGTGGTGGAGGACACATGTCGGCATGCTAAGGGCCATGACCAAGTTATTTGTCCAACCTTCTTATCCTCCATTTTGCACCTTTCTTCACCATATTTCTGCTGGTTGGCTGAGAGACAAGAGGGGAAAGAGAGAGCAAAGAAACACCATCCTTCATCTTGAATTTGAGCTGCCAAGTGAGAAAGAAAGGAAACTAAACCGATTAAAGTCACCCTTGAGTGTTGGTGAAATTTTGAAAGGAAAAGCTAGGGTTGCTCTTGGTAGACACTTAAGCAAGGTGAGGATGATGATTTCCCCATTTCTTACTCTTGATCTTGTTCAATTAGCTTAGCATCTCAAATTTGTGGTGAATAATGGTTGTTATCATGTTTTGGGTGTTTTTTTTTTTGGTTACATGAATTAGGGTTTGATGGATTGCTGCCTATACTTGATGTATGGTTAATATATGTTGTATCTAAGATTGTATAGGGGGTTTTGGTAGCAAGTGAAGCAAGAAAAGAAGAAAGTTACCATTGAAACTAAAAATTCCAGATTTCAGGAAAAATTTCACCCTGTTCTGTCCGGTTCCAGTTCGTGTGGTTAGAGGCCGAATTAGGCTTGGCATAAAACATGAAAGTTGTATAGAATGGTATTTTATAGTTTCCTACAAAATTTCAACTCAATCGGAGCAACGTAACCTATGAAAAGACTAAAATACCCTCACTGCCCTAGGCTAAATTCCAGTGTTCCGTTTAGACAGTTCAGTCAATTGACTGTGTTTATTCACTATGATCCGTGCTGATTTAGCCATTTACCAAAACATGAAAGATATGGCCATTTAATTGTAGTACGGTTAGTTAGCCGATTAGTTGCAACCTGGTTCTGTGAACTGGGAATTTGATTAGATTACACTGGAAATTTGACTAAGTGACCTTAAAAGAATGAAGCATAAATGGCTGAAAATATAGGTAAATACAAAGGGCGTGCTGACCAAATTTTCGCTCAAGGGCTAAGTTTCTATTTGAACTTGTATACTTTTGTTTGGCCAATACCATGACCGGCTTTCCATTTTAAAACATGATTTTATTATGACGTTTAGTCTATACTAGCTGCTTGGGTACGAGTTGATTTTGAACTATCTAAATTATTCCGAAAACAATATTTTTAGCCTATCTCGTTGGAGTCCGATTTGTCTTTGGTCCAAGTGTTTTCCGCCGGACATTTTATAACCCGCTTGAGTTAGTTTTGTGTTTGGTTTATGAAACCCTAGTTATTTTTGTTCTCCGATCCAAATATTCCCTTTTCACTATAAAGGCGTCTTTATACGTTTTACTTATCAATTGCCGGTTTTTCTTTGATTTCACTTACTTGTTTGTGCTAGATAGACTGTAATATTCTTTCTCATTTACTCTTAGCTTTTCTTGGTGACTGAGGTAATATCCGGAAGGATATTTGCACGTTGTTTTACGTAAATAGGTGAGTGTTCCTTGTTTGTTATGTTTCTTGATAATATGGCTTGTATATATAACTGATAACATGTTAAATGCTTTCAATGATTAGCCAAAACGAGTTTTTTAGGCGAGTGTGTACTTTATCGCACTCAGTTTAAATGATTGTGAAATTTTCAATGATTGAACGATTGAAATGTTACTTGTGCATGAATGTAAGCCTTTTGGCTGAACTGGCCACTGCCCCTTGTTACCGATCGACTCGAGACAGAAACGGACTCGGTCGGGTGATATGGTGACCTGGGTGAACGTTTGGTATACTCGAGTATTACCTTGTAGGTTGGTGGAGCCTGGCCAACGTCCAGGAGGGGGGTTAATGAAACGAAAGAACGAACGAGGGTTTTACTTACAAAAATGCATTTTCAAGTGAATGGAGGAATAAGGGGAAATGTCAGGGGAACGAACGAACAAATGGCTCCTTGTGAGCCCGTATCCTTTTAATGTATGTGTTAATATCGCTTTCCATGGTAAATGTTTCTTGAATTATTGATGCTCTATGTTTAATGTATTGGATTGATTATTTGATTATGTGTTCGGAACCTCACTGAGCTTTTAGCTCATCCCTTTAGTTTTGTTTTCCTTAACAGGGGAAGGCACGCAAGGATGAGAGCTTGGTATAGACTAGCTTGGTCTAGCTCTTTGTTTTTGTAATGGTTCTCGCCCTAGTTGTCACGACCCCATTTTCCCCTAAGGCGAACCAGAGGGGTCAACGGGCCGCCTGCCCAGCTCTCGCCGGGACTCAGTCGATCACTACAGTCCTCAAACAAATTCAAGATAAAATCTCCAATATAAATCAAATATTCCAACATTTACATATCAAAAGCGAAGCGTCCACGCTTCCACTGCGCCACTCTGATCCTTGGTCGCAATTATGATACAGGAGGAAGCCCAAATCTAGACTATTACACATCCAAGCAATTCTAAACGTTCAATACAATCCCAATATGAATGATTACACAAAAGGAAAACCAAATTCAATCCATACATGAGATAATCCAGGATTAAACACTACAAGCCACTCCTTCGCCTTGAGCCCTGTGGAGGGGAATAAAATATTTTGGGGTGAGCTAGAAGCTCAGCGAGTAACCAGTAAAATCAGTTATCAAATCAGTTTCACAATCGTTCATTTCAATGATGTCATAGATCAATGATGTCATAAATCAATGATGGAGTATCCATAATTCAAGAAACATTTACAATGGAAAGCGATAGTAACATTCATGAAAGGATACGTTCGTTCTCCTGTCATTTCATTGCATTCTTTTCGTTTCATTCGTGCATTCATTCACACCGTCCCTGGCTTTTGGCCAGGCTCCACCAACCTACAAGGTAATACTCGAGTATACCGAAACGTTCACCCAAGTTCCTAGTCGCCCGACCGAGTCCGCTTCTGGCTCGAGACGACCGGTAACAAGGGGCAATGGCCAGTTCAGCCCAAAAGGCTTACATTCATGCGCAAGTATCATTTAATCATTAATCATTGAAACTTTCATCTTTATATAGGTCGAGTGCGATAAAGTACACACTCGCCTAGAAAACTCATTTTAACAATCATTGAAAGCAAAATCACTAATAACAAGACACTAAGATGCAAGCACACATGATATGTAAGAAAACAGTTCCAAAAGTAACTTTGAAAACAGTTCAAAAGTAGATAAAAGTAGATAATGCAGGAAAGCGGTTCAACAGTAAATTTGGAAACAGTTTGAGGTCACTCACCTCCATGGCTCAGAAATCATCCATCAAATATCATTGCCTTGCTCAAATCCAAGTCTTAAATCACAAACTCAATGCAAACAAGTTCCTTCAAAGTTCGGACAGCACTTCCCCTGACTTTCCTTACTTTTCCAGCCATCATGGCTTCATTATATCCTCTGCCAGTCCCAAAGGTACACACACAACAACAACAAGTTCATCCCATAGCTATTCAGAAAGCTCCAAGTAGTACTAGTACAAGTCAAGCTAGGGAAAAGTCCGAAAATGAAGGTTTAGCTCAAAACCAGAAAAACAGTTTTGGACATCACTATGCTGTAATTTTTTACAACTCAGTCTATACAGGTCCAAATGCATTGATTCCAAAGGCATATGATAGATAAGACATCAAGATACATTTCATCAGAAGACACCAACATCCAAATCCAAAGCAATTTCAGTCAAAACAGACGATTACAATCGCAGTTCGCACATTCTGATCACCCAGAATTGCAACAGTAAAAATGGCATAACTCACTCTACACTACTCCAAATGCCCTGAAATTTTGCAGGCACTTCAAAATCATCAATATCTGCAACTTTCATGTTTTGAGCAAAGGCCAATTCGGCCTCCATCTAGGACCTAAAATTTCGGACAGAATGTTCATCACAAAACCCTTACTTTTCAATTTTTGGTCCAAAACAGAAATTGGTTGCAATTATCACTAATTCACACCTACTAGAGTCATTCCCCCTCATTATCAACCATCATAGATGACCACAACATCACATTCATATTAAACCAGAAAATTCCTCAAAAAAATAAAAACTTCACCAAATCATCCATAAGCAAGCAATAAACCACAATTTCCAACTCTATAGCCACCATTAGGCATAAATTCAACATCATTAGGTGTAAGAGGATAGTCAATCACTACTTACCAAGTAAACAAGAAAGAGGAAGTTGTAGACCACCTTAGCTTCTCCAAAAAACTTCACCAAAACACTCACTAGCACCTAATGGAAGAATTTTATGGAGTAGAAACAAGTTTAGGCAATTGGTTTGGAAGATTGAGCTAAATGGAAGCTTGAAATTTGAAGCAATTCTCTTCCTTCTTGAGCTCTCAAGAGTCGGCCAACATGGAGTGCAAAAATAATGAATTTTGAGGTAATTTTTAGATATTTAACCACTTAGTCAAAAGGTCAAAAACATGAATAGTAAGTCATAAAATCCACCCAATGGAAAAATGACACTTGGCACACTATTAAATGCATTTCTATCCTTTGGTCACCTCTCACATCAATCACCTCACACTCCTCTACTTATCTCTTAACACCCGATAAATTTTACACAGTATCCGAAACGTAACCTTATTGGCCGAATTTCTTCCGAATTTCCACACTAGCGGGTCCCACGTCCGATATACGCTTTTTATTTCTCAAAAACTAACCGATACTAGAAAATAATTTAAAAACCATTTTTGCTCATAAACTTTATCTGGAAATTTTCTAATCAAGAAAATGTAGAAAAGGCGGGCGATTAAATAAAATAAACCCTAGAAAATTAGAAAATTTCCGGGTTCTCAAACTCTTTTTTTTCGGGGCGTCACAATCTCCCCTCCTTAAAAGAATGTCGTCCTCGACATTCCCTCTTGTACCAATCAAGTCAAGACATCCCGCAAAAATCTCTCAAGAGTCAATTCAAACCCACAGTCCGACATCCTAAACTTCAAGCCTAGGATACACTACAGAGATCTGAAGCCTAAGCTCTGATACCAATTGTCACGACCCCATTTTCCCCTAAGGCGAACCAGAGGGGTCAACGGGCCGCCTGCCCAGCTCTCGCCGGGACTCAGTCGATCACTACAGTCCTCAAACAAATACAAGATAAAATCTCCAATATAAATCAAATATTCCAACATTTACATATCAAAAGCGAAGCGTCCACGCTTCCACTGCGCCACTCTGATCCTTGGTCGCAATTATGATACAGGAGGAAGTCCAAATCTAGACTATTACACATCCAAGCAATTCTAAACGTTCAATACAATCCCAATATGAATGATTACACAAAAGGAAAACCAAATTCAATCCATACATGAGATAATCCAGGATTAAACACTACAAGCCACTCCTTCGCCTTGAGCCCTGTGGAGGGGAATAAAACATTTTGGGGTGAGCTAGAAGCTCAGCGAGTAACCAGTAAAATCAGTTATCAAATCAGTTTCACAATCGTTCATTTCAATGATGTCATAGATCAATGATGTCATAAATCAATGATGGAGTATCCATAATTCAAGAAACATTTACAATGGAAAGCGATAGTAACATTCATGAAAGGATACGTTCGTTCTCCTGTCATTTCATTGCATTCTTTTCGTTTCATTCGTGCATTCATTCACACCGTCCCTGGCTTTTGGCCAGGCTCCACCAACCTACAAGGTAATACTCGAGTATACCGAAACGTTCACCCAAGTTCCTAGTCGCCCGACCGAGTCCTCTTCTGGCTCGAGACGACCGGTAACAAGGGCAATGGCCAGTTCAGCCCAAAAGGCTTACATTCATGCGCAAGTAGCATTTAATCATTAATCATTGAAACTTTCATCTTTATGTAGGTCGAGTGCGATAAAGTACACACTCGCCTAGAAAACTCATTTTAACAATCATTGAAAGCAAAATCACTAATAACAAGACACTAAGATGCAAGCACACATGATATGTAAGAAAACAGTTCCAAAAGTAACTTTGAAAACAGTTCAAAAGTAGATAAAAGTAGATAATGCAGGAAAGCGGTTCAACAGTAAATTTGGAAACAGTTTGAGGTCACTCACCTCCATGGCTCAGAAATCATCCATCAAATATCATTGCCTTGCTCAAATCCAAGTCTTAAATCACAAACTCAATGCAAACAAGTTCCTTCAAAGTTCGGACAGCACTTCCCCTGACTTTGCTTACTTTTCCAGCCATCATGGCTTCATTATATCCTCTGCCAGTCCCAAAGGTACACACACAACAACAACAAGTTCATCCCATAGCTATTCAGCAAGCTCCAAGTAGTACTAGTACAAGTCAAGCTAGGGAAAAGTCCGAAAATGAAGGTTTAGCTCAAAACCAGAAAAACAGTTTTGGACATCACTTTGCGGTAATGGCACAACTTGCACTACGATTATCGGATTAGGGTGTAAGACCCACCATTTCGAAGCTAAGAACCAGGGCTATAACAATGTAGAAGGTCACTCAGTCCAAATCCCAGCAAAACTAAGTAAAAAATGCAGAATACCAAACCAGAACCGTAATTGCAGGTTTACAAATCACACTATGCTGTAATTAGTACAACTCAGTCTATACAGGTCCAAATGCATTGATTCGAAAGGAATATGATAGATACGACATCAAGCTACATTTCATCAGAAGACACCAACATCCAAATCCAAAGAAATTCCAGTCAAAACAGACGATTACAATCGCAGTTCGCACATTCTGATCACCCAGAACAGCAACAGTAAAAATGGCATAACTCAGTCTACACTACTCCAAATGCCCTGAAATTTTGCAGACACTTCAAAATCATAAATACCTACAACTTTCATGTTTTGAGCAAAGGCCAATTCGGCCTCCATCTAGGACCTAAAATTTCGGACAGAATGTTCATCACAAAACCCTTACTTTTCAATTTTTGGTCCAAAACAGAAATTGGTTGCAATTATCACTAATTCACACCTACTAGAGTCATTCCCCCTCATTATCAACCATCATAGATGACCACAACATCACATTCATATTAAACCAGAAAATTCCTCAAAAAAATAAAAACTTCACCAAATCATCCATAAGCAAGCAATAAACCACAATTTCCAACTCTATAGCCACCATTAGGCATAAATTCAACATCATTAGGTGTAAGAGGATAGTCAATCACTACTTACCAAGTAAACAAGAAAGAGGAAGTTGTAGACCACCTTAGCTTCTCCAAAAAACTTCACCAAAACACTCACTAGCACCTAATGGAAGAATTTTATGGAGTAGAAACAAGTTTAGGCAATTGGTTTGGAAGATTGAGCTAAATGGAAGCTTGAAATTTGAAGCAATTCTCTTCCTTCTTGAGCTCTCAAGAGTCGGCCAACATGGAGTGCAAAAATAATGAATTTTGAGGTAATTTTTAGATATTTAACCACTTAGTCAAAAGGTCAAAAACATGAATAGTAAGTCATAAAATCCACCCAATGGAAAAATGACACTTGGCACACTATTAAATGCATTTCTATCCTTTGGTCACCTCTCACATCAATCACCTCACACTCCTCTACTTATCTCTTAACACCCGATAAATATTACACAGTATCCGAAACGTAAACTTATTGGCCGAATTTCTTCCGAATTTCCACACTAGCGGGTCCCACATCCGATATACGCTCTTTATTTCTCAAAAACTAACCGATACTAGAAAATCATTTAAAAACCATTTTTGCTCATAAACTTTATCTGGAAATTTTCTAATCAAGAAAATGTAGAAAAGGCGGGCGATTAAAAAAAATAAACCCTAGAAAATTAGAAAATTTCCGGGTTCTCAAACTCTTTTTTTTCGGGGCGTCACACTAGTGCTTGGCACGGTCTGGTTGTATGGTGAAGTGAGAACCTTTGTACATTTGATGGTTGTACTTCCTTTTGAGATAGCAATGTATATATAAGTTTCACTTAAGTTTTGGATTGTTGTATGTTATTCCTTAGGTTGTATTTCGGATTTGATTAAGGAACGACTGAGTCCCGGCGAGAGCTGGGCAGGCGGTCCGCTGAACCCTTTGGTTCCCTTTAGGGGGAGGTGGGGCTGTCACAGTTGGTATCAGAGCCAGCTTCGCGTGGTCTCTGCGCGGAGTGAGCCTGGACTGAGTAGTGAATAGGTATGAAGGATTAAGTGCTCGTTCGAGCATAAGCTATGAATTGTGAATTGTTATAGGCCTTAAATATTCTTATGACATCTGAGGACCATAGATAGGTACGTCAGGTGGGAATTTCGATTGTAGATAGTTTACTCTTGGGACTGGCCAGCTCGAGAGGTGGATTATCTTATTGCGGATTCTTGTGCCTGAGTACTCCAGAGTTGAGACGATACTAAATACTTGTGATTTGTAATTTGGGAATATGAACAGGCTTTGTCTTGCTAGAATAAGTATAAGAGGTTAATGGACATTGAGTCGGATAGAAAGTGACGTGGGAGACCGGACGGGGTTATTCTAACTGGGTGTGGGACGATATATCCCTTTTCTTTTGATTCGCACGTATATTGTCGCTACATGCCGTCAGTTGTGTATCTGTGTATATGAATATCTGCCTGACTTGAGACGTATTTGTATATTTGATTATTTGTTTCCTTGATATGTTTATGTGGTGTGTTATGTGTGTATATGTTTATTTAGGTATTTGACGCCCTAAATTTTTGTTACTTTAGTCACCTTATTGCGTTTAACTAAGTTTTGGTTAAAATGAGACATGAGAGCTGGAAACGAATATATAAGGAAAATACCCTACGTTATTTGAAGTGCATGTATGAATTTCGAGGACGAAATTCTTTTAAGGAGGGGAGATTGTGACACCCCGAATATTTGGAAGTTGTTTGTAAAGAAGATACTAAAGTGTATTTCTTTGGGTTTGATTTAAAACCTTATTTTGTTTTAAAAAGATTAGAAACCCTAATATTTTGATCAAAAACCCTAGTTTACTTGTGACTAACCGGTTTTCTTAAATCTCTCATATTTTAATTGAAAACCCTAATTTTAATCACTGGAATTGTAAAATCTCTCACATTTTTTTTTTCTTAAAAATTTCCTTTTATTTGGAAATTATTCATTTATTAAAGCTCTACCACCCAGTCATTCCACAATAAGTGCAAATGAACCTAGAAAGTAGGGTTTCACTTTTCGGTTTCAAGATTGGAGCAAATTAGGGTTTTCGCGATTTTTCGTAGGATGATTTTCCGGTACGGAGTAAGGATCAAATTTGGTGATTAAAAGTGACTTTTAGGTGAGAAATAATATGTGATTAGGAGCAATGATATAAGGTTAGTGAATAGGAGGTAAAAACCCCAGTACGTGTGTTTTAAAGAAAAACGGCGCGAACCGACGGGTACCGCGCGGTACCGATTGAACGCACCACTTGACCACCACTTTCTTACCATATGAGCTCATTAATACTTGAGCAAAATATCCCCTCAATTCCAGCTAGCTTTGACCGAATTTATGGACCAAAATAGCAAGGAAAAGAAACAAAAAAATGAGTGGTGGTGGTGGAGGACACATGTCGGCATGCTAAGGGCCATGACCAAGTTATTTGTCCAACCTTCTTATCCTCCATTTTGCACCTTTCTTCACCATATTTCTGCTGGTTGGCCGAGAGACAAGTGGGGAAAGAGAGAGCAAAGAAACACCTTCCTTCATCTTGAATTTGAGCTGCCAAGTGAGAAAGAAAGGAAACTAAACCGATTAAAGTCACCCTTGAGTGTTTGTTTAGTGAAGTGTTGGTGAAATTTTGAAAGGGAAAGCTAGGGTTGCTCTTGGTAGACACTTAAGCAAGGTGAGGATGATGATTTCCCCATTTCTTACTCTTGATCTTGTTCAATTAGCTTAGCATCTCAAATTTGTGGTGAATAATGGTTGTTATCATGTTTTGGGTGTTTTTCTTTTTGGTTACTTGAATTAGGGTTTGATGGATTGATGCCTATACTTGATGTATGGTTAATATATGTTGTATCTAAGATTGTATAGGGGGTTTTGGTAGCAAGTGAAGCAAGAAAAGAAGAAAGTTACCATAGAAACTAAAAATTCCAGATTTCTGGAAAAATTTCACGCTGTTCTGTCCGGTTCCAGTTCGTGTGGTTAGAGGCCGAATTAGGCTTGGCATAAAACATGAAAGTTGTATATAATAGTATTTTATAGTTTCCTACAAAAGTTCAGCTCAATCGGAGCAACGTAACCCGTGAAAAGACTAAAATACCCTCACTGCCCTAGGTTAAATTCCAGTGTTCCGTTTAGACAGTTCAGTCAATTGACTATGTTTATTCACTATGATCCGTGCTGATTTAGCCATTTTCCAAAACATGAAAGTTTTAGTACTCTGTCTTATCTTTTAAACGCCTCAAAGAACGCCTTAAACGGACTTTGGTCGCCTGAGATATGGCCATTTAATTGTAGTACGGTTAGTTAGCCGATTAGTTGGAACCTGGTTCTGTGAACTGGGAATTTGATTAGATTACACTGGAAATTTGACTAAGTGACCTTCATGAAAGTTGTAGGCCTTCATCTTAGCTTCGAAACGGTATAAGTTTCACACTAATCCGATAAGTGTAGCCTCGGATGTGTTCATTCCGCAGAAACCCGTTAAAACTGTCTTTTGTAAACTTCATTTCCGCACTCGTTATTAGCTTGGTTTCTTGTCCTTGTATTGTCTTGAGCCTATTGAACGGCTATTGAAATGAAATTTTGTTATGGATGACTTTGGGTTGGATTGAGTAAAAGAATGAAGCCACAAATGGCTGGAAAAATAGGTAAATACAAAGGGCGTGTTGCCCAAATTTTCGCTCAAGGGCTAAGTTTCTATTTGAACTTGTATACTTTTGTTTGGCCAATACCATGACCGGATTTCCATTTTAAAACATGATTTTATCATGACGTTTAGTCTATACTAGCTGCTTGGGTACGAGTTGATTTTGAACTATCTAAATGATTCCGAAAACAATATTTTTAGCCTATCTCGTTGGAGTCCGATTTGTCTTTGGTCGAAGTGTTTTCCGCCGGACATTTTATAACCCGCTTGAGTTAGTTTTGTGTTTGGTTTATGAAACCCTAGTTATTTTCGTTCTCCGATCCAAATATTCCCTTTTCACTATAAAGGCGTCTTTATACGTTTTACTTATCAATTGCCGGTTTTTCTTTGATTTCACTTACTTGTTTGTGCTAGATAGACTGTAATATTCTTTCTCATTTACTCTTAGGTTTTCTTGGCGACTGAGGTAATATCCGGAAGGATATTTGCACGTTATTTTACGTAAATAGGTGAGTGTTCCTTGTTTGTTATGTTTCTTGATTATATGGCTTGTATATATGACTGATAACATGTTAAATGCTTTCAATGATTAGCCAAAATGAGTTTTTTAGGCGACTGTGTACTTTATCGCACTCAGCTTATATGATTGTGAAATTTTCAATGATTGAACGATTGAAATGTTACTTGTGCATGAATGTAAGCCTTTTGGCTGAACTGGCCACTGCCCCTTGTTACCGATCGACTCGAGCCAGAAACGGACTCGGTCGGGCGATATGGTGACCTGGGTGAACGTTTGGTATACTCGAGTATTACCTTGTAGGTTGGTGGAGCCTGGCCAACGTCCAGGAGGGGGGTGAATGAAACGAAAGAACGAACGAGGGTTTTACTTACAAAAATGCATTTTCAAGTGAATGGAGGAATAAGGGGAAATGTCAGGGGAACGAACGAACAAATGGCTCCTTGTGAGCCCATATCCTTTTAATGTATGTGTTAATATCGATTTCCATGGTAAATGTTTCTCGAATTATTGATTATGTGTTCGGAACCTCACTGAGCTTTTAGCTCATCCCTTTAGTTTTGTTTTCCTTAACAGGGGAAGGCACGCAAGAATGAAAGCTTGGTATAGACTAGCTTGGTCTAGCTCTTTGTTTTTGTAATGGTTCTCGCCCTAGTGCTTGGCACGGGCTGGTTGTATGGTGAAGTGAGAACCTTTGTACATTTGATGGTTGTACTTCCTTTTGAGATAGCAATGTATATATAAGTTTCACTTAAGTTTTGGATTGTTGTATGTTATTCCTTTTGTTGTATTTCGGATTTGATTAAGGAACGACTGAGTCCCGGCGAGAGCTGGGCAGGCGGTTAGCTGAACCCTTTGGTTCGCCTTAGGGGGAGGTGGGGCTGTCACAACTCGAGTATACCAAAACGGTGGCCCAGGGTTCCAACCTACCCGACCGAGCCCAGTCCTGGCTCGAGTTGGTCAGTAACCAAGGGCAGGGCCCAAGTTCAGCTTAGAGCTTACAACATGCACAAGTAATCAAATAACTTGGCGAACGGTAAAAATTTATTCTTTTGGTAGGTCTAGTGAGATAAAGTACACACTCGCCTTAAAACATTGGCAATTTCACAAGAGCAATTATAGGTAACACTTAACGTCTAAACTTGTAAGGAATATGCCGTAATTTCATATAAACACGGAATTCATGGTAATCAAGTAATCAAGTAGCCAAGTAGATCAAGTAAGCAGGTAATCAAGTAAATTGGTAAACGGTAAGTAATTATGGTTAACGGTTAACGGTAGTAATCACGGTTAATTGGTAGACATTAGTCATTTTAATAGGCCGCCATTGGCCGTTTCTCACTTTTGCCACTTAAGAGTTGAGGAGGTTCACTCCTACCGACTTATGCAGCCATATCATAATTAATCATTTAAACACTTCACGTAAATGTACAATTCAAGTATTTCATGTCGAGTAATTCAAGTAGTCACGTAAATATGCTCTTCAAGCATTTCATATCGAGTAGTTCAAGTATACCTTACTTAAATATGCATGAGTGTGGTACATACTTAACATGTAGCACTTAACACTTAATGATCAAGGAATAAGCATGTCATAGACTTATTCAAATTATGTACTCCTATATGGAACACTCACCTATTCAAAACAAGCGAGTAAGTACTCAAATAAGTGTTTAGGTGTCCACTTCGAGTTCCTCTTGAAGGTCTCCTTGAGCGCCTGAGCAAATAACCATCAATTATTATACACTATCACTTAGAACCCCTACTTATCAAAGAAGGTTGTACAATCTAAAGAGAATTCATGAATTGGGTCTTAATTATTCATAATCGAGGCTCAAGAGTGAAGTTTTAAAGTCTAAAGAGAAAGACTTGCATTTTTCACGAAATCGAGTTCAAAATGTTCAATCGATATCGAGAAAAGAAGGCAAGTTTCAAAAATCTTATTTTCTAAGAAATTGATAAATTTCAGCTTTGGGTGTCGATTTTAGAAAAATTGTGACAGCCCCACCTCCCCCTAAGGCGAACCAAAGGGTTCGGCGGACCGCCTGCCCAGCTCTCGCCGGGACTACGGGGTCAAATCACTCCCAACTCTATAGCACGCGTGATAGAAACCAAAGAAAACGAACGATTGGGAAACCTCCAAGTTAAATGTAACTTGCCAACCCATAATATTGTCGAAATCCCTGTCTCACACTTGGATACTATACTCGTCCGAAACCTCAGTAATTTCATTAAACTCCACATAGCCATAAAGAATGAACACATTCGAGCGGGGTAACACATGTACATGATTAAACACTTTTATATATATATATAAATACATGATTGCAAATTTACAAATCAAAAGGGAGTTGTTGGATCGAAATACATTCAAGGTTTCTATCTATTGAGGAGCTATACAAAAGAATATATATCTTGTGACGCCCCACATCTCCCTAAGGCGGACCAAAGGGTATCCGCGGACGCCTGCCCAGCTCACGCCAGGACTCAAGCAATTCCATTCAATTTCAAACCGAACTAATCACTTCGATGAGAACAACATGAATACAATAATGCGGAAGCGTTCAAGCTTAATAAGTCACTTAATGTATAACCAACCCATCGGGTAATCATGAAACGACTTAAATTCAAAGTACACATCAGGGCCCAAACATTTCAAGTTTACAATTTCCAAAAGTACAACCCAAACCAGGGCCTAGTCAAAATATATAACAGGAGTCTTAACAAAATTACAACGGATGGTTTCTCCATATTTCTCCAAGAGTCGGTCCTGTTAAGGAAAACAAAACTATAGGGTGAGCTAAACGCTCGTGAGGCCAAGAACACACATGCAAGCACGTAATCAAATAACAATCCCAACTTTAATAAATAAAGCCATGTCTTTTCAATAATCAATTATTCAAACAGGAAAAGTAATCAGAAACAATTCAAGGATATAGTAGCTCTCAGGAGCTAAATTCCACTTGATCTGCCGTTGTCATTCGTATACCTTCCCGCATTGACCCTCCTGTCAACCGGGTCGGTATTTCCATTTCCGTAGATCACCACTTACTTTCCTCCGTCCACCGTACACCCCAAGGGCCCACAAGTCTATTTTTAGGGCGATACTCGACGAGTATGCCAAGCAAGACCTCTTATTAGGTCGAGCTTATAATCTCATGGCTCGCCCAAGTTCCCGACCAAGCCCATTGCCGGCTCGAGTCTAAGGACGGCCTATGAGTTTGGGCGTCCCCCATTCATTTGGTAGTCGAGGAGATTCACTCCAACGACACAAGCATTCATGACATGACATTGCATTTCATTCATTCATTCAATACATTTCATTCATTCATTCATTCATTTGAAATTAGAACAAGTGCGATAAAGTACGCACCCGCCCTTATTTTTAAAACTCCCAACAAGTATCACAATAAGCAAGTATCAAATTCATACACTTGACACTCACCGAGCAATTCAATAAGAATTATTTTCCGGAAGTTCAAGTGTCCGCGGTGAGATCCTCTTGAAGGTCTCCTTGCGCGCCTGGCAATTTAATAGTGGATAATCACACAATTAACCCACTTATCAAGAAAGATTGTACACTAGTACAATCTAAGAATTATTTTGCAAAAAGGAACCTCAATTACACGTAAATCGAGGTTCAACTTGCCTTTTATCATGTACAATATTATTTGAGTTTTGATCATGAAAATCGTAAACAAAACGTTTAAGAACATCAAAAGAATAAAGAGTTTTCGAAAAACTCTATTTCTTTGAAATTGGAAAATTTTCAGTTTTATCATGAACCTTTGAAAAATCATAACTCGCTCGGTATAAGTCGAGAATTGGAAAAATTTATACCGTTGGAAACCTCTTAGAGAGTACTATAAGTTCCTAGAAGACACTTTTCCACGAATCGAAGTGGAAAGTGATAAAAAATGGGCTTGAAGACGCAGCTTCAGTTTACAAGGCAGAATGAAGTTGGTTTTTGGCCAACTTTGAAAATTCGGCACGATTCGCACGTTGCAAACCGGCCTCTGAAATTTTCAGCTCAATTAGTGTTGCAAGTGAAGTGTATGACAAAACAAGCGGATCAAGAATCGGAGTTTCGAGTACCGAGATACGGTAGCCCGAAGTTGGGGAAATTCAAGACTGGATGAGAATTTTCCAGATTTGAACCTCTAACTTTAGTAATTCAATTGGGTATCGAAACGAACTTGAATCAGCACCAAAATTGGCAGTATGTCAATACTATATGGAAAGTATCTCTCTATCGAATTTCGGGGAAAAATACCTTCGGCAAGGTAGTTAATGAGCCAACCGAAGTTCAAGAAAATTCCTAAGGCATTCTGCCTTTGACTTTCATTTTCCGAATTTCCAATCGTTTAACCAAGAAAGTTGTCCAACCATGGTTCATTTGTAAAATAAGGGTCTAAGATACACCCATAATATCTTTGGTAGTGTTTAATATCAAAAACATCAACTAACAAGTTCACTACAAGATTTGGTTCCAAACCAGTCCAAACATCATGGTTTTCCAAAGCAGAGCAGTCCACTTGTTTCGGTCACAAATCAGTCTATATAGCTCGAAATCGAGCATGGCTTACGCCGTTGGAAAATACATTCATAGAGTTAAAATATCATAGAAGAAATCGTTTTCAAATTCGGCACCCATCTGGTTCAAATTCGGGCATCAAGTTGCAGCCTGAACACTTCATTCCAGGTGAACAGAGTGACAGGACAGCGAACTTAAAACATTTGGTTCGGCCTGCTCACAAAGACTCAGAATGTGCATTATTTACCAAATTAAAGCTAGGAATGTCTAGTTTCAAACGCCACCAACGGCACATGATTTCGACATCCGAGGACAGAGTTATAGCCAAAATACTACTGCTGGTCAGAGCATACGCGAATCAGTTTTCCAGATTTGCTGGTTTCTAAAAAAAATTCATTTGCCCATTCAAACCTCATTATTTTTCAATGAAATTTTCCACACATCTAATACATCCTACAAACATCCAATTCAAGCAATTAAACCATTAAAAATTGGCCTGGAAATGGCCGAACATGGCAGGGGCAAAATCGGAAAGTTTAGCTTCTTACACCCAATGAAGTTTCCACTAATTACCCATCACTAATGCATCATTAAAATCACTAAACCAACAATATAATCACCATTAATCATCACATCAGCAACAACAACCCAAGTGTGGGAATTCCAAGAGCCCACAATCACATTTTTACACCATAATCAAGTAACTAAGTGCATGCATGAGCTTAATCTTGCCATATAACTTCCAAAAGACAAGAATTCATGGGTTGATCATTACCTCTTCCTTGGGTGTGCAAGACCAGAAAATTTCGGCCCTCTTGAAGCTCCAAGAAACCGTGAAGATGCAGCCTTTTGTTAGCTAAATCCAACCTCCAAGAGGTTTGCTAAGTGGTCTCCAAGTTTGGTGTGATTTGGAGGTGATTTGGGGTGGTTTTGTGTGAGGTTAGTGTGCAGAATTTTTGTTGCAAATGAGTTAGAGAGAAGGGAGAGCTTGGCCGGCTGTGAGGAGAGAGAAGAGAGAGTGTGTTTGATCTAAGTTAGCTTCCAAGAGAAGGTGCAATGTGTGGTGCAAAATCACCCAAAGGTCAACTCTCATTAGGGGCCGTTTGGTGCGATTACGGCTCGATTTTTCTCGCGCGTTTGGTTCACTAGTGCACTAAACCTCCAAGGCATATATATTCTTGTAAATATTATTCACTCTTAATTGTCCCGAAATAAGGGTCTAAAGTCCTTCAATTGAAGTCGCGCGTGTGAAAACGCGTACCGTCAAATTTAACGCTATAACGCGAAACTTTCGAAAAATTCTTATAACGATTGCGCTACTAACTATCACTTGAATATTTATTCATAAAATTACCTATTTTAGGACCATAGTACAAGCCCCCAATATTCCAAGCTTATCGGGCTACTACGCGGATAAAATCTCCAAGTACTATTCACTATTTTTACTAAACGCGCTCTAGGAAATTAATTTTCGAAACGAATCATTTTAAAAATATAACGAAGTTATATTATCATGCGTTTAGGTCTCATAAGACTAGAAAATATTCCTTGGAAATAAAATCCAATTAAATAATTTATTAAGCCATAAATTAGGCATAAAATAATAGTTTTTGCGAGTCCTCACATCCTCTCCCCCTTAAGAAAATTTCGTCCTCGAAATTTACCTTGGTCGATGAACAAGTCTGGATACTTTTCCCTGATTGTCTCTTCAACTTCCCATGTTGCTTCCTCTACTCCATGGTTCTTCCATAAAACTTTCACTAGTGGTATCTGCTTGTTCCTCAATTCCTTCACCTTTCGATCCAGAAGTTTTACCGGTCTCTCCTCATAGGTCAGGGTTTCATCAATCTCAATATTCTCCGGTTGTAAAACATGAGAGGGGTCTGGATGATATTTCTTAAGCATGGACACATGAAACACGTTATGAATACGAGATAAGCTCGGTGGTAATTCCAGCTTATAGGCTACATTCCCAACTCGCTGAATAATCTTATAAGGCCCTACAAACCTTGGTTGTAGTTTCTTCCCTTTTCCGGACATCAAACTTGCTTTTAAAGGCGTAATCTTGAGAAATACCATATCTCCAACAGTGAACTCCAAATCCTTCCTCCGATTGTCGGCATAACTTTTTTGTCTACTCTGAGCGGTTTGAATTCTTTGCCGTACCAATTTCACCTTTTCATTAGCCTCCTCAATCCAAGATACAGTAGTCGTGTCTAGGATTTTCCGTTCACCTACTTCATCCCAACAATCGAAATTCCTTAACCATCAATCCAGCCATTTGTACCTGACGGCTCAAAGCATCGGCCACTACATTGGCCTTCCCAGGATGGTACTTAATAATGCAGTCATAATCTTCCAGAAATTCCATCCATCTACGTTGCCTCAAATTCAGCTCCTTCTGAGAAAATAAGTACTTAAGACTTTTGTGATCTGTAAAAACCTCAAATGTCACTCCGTATAAATAGTGTCTCCATTTCATCAAAGCAAAGACCACAGCCGCTAATTCCAAATCATGGGTCGGATAATTTCCCTCATGTGGCTTCAATTTTCTAGAGGCATAAGCTATCACTTTATCATTTTGCATCAAAACACATCCCAAACCTTCCTTAGATGCATCTGTGTAAACCACAAAACTATCATGTCCATTTGGTAGAGCTAGAACAGGCGCTCTAGTCAACCATCTTTTCAACTCCTGAAAACTTCCTTCACACTTAGAACTCCAAATAAATTTTCCATTTTTCTTGGTCAACTCAGTCATAGGTCCAGCAATTTTCGAAAAATCCTGGATGAATCTCCGGTAATACCCTGCCAATCCTATAAAACTCCGAACTTCCGTTGGATTTTTCGGTCGTTTCCATTTTGAAACAGCTTCCACTTTAGCTGGATCCACTTTAATCCCATCCTTAGAAATTATATGCCCTAGGAAAGTCACTTCCTTTAGCCAGAATTCACACTTGCTAAACTTAGCATATAGCTGATGTTCCCTCAAGATTTGTAAAACCGTTCTCAAATGTTTCTCATGATCTTTCACATTCTTAGAATACACCAAAATGTCATCAATGAAGATCACCACAAATTGATCCAAGTAAGGCTTAAAAACCCTATGCATTGAATCCATGAAAGCGGCAGGTGCATTGGTTAACCCAAAAGGCATCACTGCAAACTCGAAGTGCCCATACCTCGAGTTAAAAGCAGTCTTAGGTATATCCTTCTCCAAATTCCTCAATTGATAGTAACCTTGCCTTAGATCCAACTTTGAAAACACTACCGCCCCTTGCAGTTGGTCAAACAGTTCATCAATGTGGGGCAGTGGGTATTTATTCTTAATCGTAACATCATTTAAGCCTCGATAATCTATACATAACCTCAAACTCCCATCCTTCTTCTTTACAAACAAAACTGGGGCTCCCCACGGGGAATCACTCTCCCGTATAAAACCTCGTTCCAACAAATCCTGTAATTGTAATTTTCAACTCCTTCAATTCAGCTGGGGCCATCCTGTATGGTGTCCTTGATATAGGTGCTGTTCCCGGAGCTAAATCAATTTTAAAAGCTATTTCCCGTTCCGGGGGTAGAGACTCCAATTCTTCAGGAAAAACATCAGAAAATTCTTTTACTACCAGTGTGTCCTCCAGATTCACCTTATCGCTAGGGGTATTAATAAGAAAAGCCAAATACCCTTGAGCTCCTTTACTTAACAACTTTCTAGCCCGAATTCCCGAAATAAGTGCAGACGAGGCTAACTTACCCCTTACATCCAGTAGAGCATGGCTTATATAATAATCACTTATCAGGTTCAAGTATTACATATCACACCAATCCAACCTATCAAATAGTCATGGTCCAATAGGGAATTAATCGCGTAATCAGATAAAACAGGCAAAAGGCTTGAAGTCGGACGTAAAGTCCCAGACATTTGGAAGAAATTCAGGATATAGCGAAGCTTCAAATCAAAAGTTCATCCCTGGTGGTGCTGGACAACACAACAAGCAATGCCCCACCAGAGAGTTTCAGTTCAACCGCTACAGAAGAGTAGTAGCCGGTCTACAACCACACCAGTACGAATAAGTTCAAGAGTAGGGTCAAAGCAGAGCCAAATACTTCAGGTTCATGGTGCATGAGTACGAACAAAAGTATAAGTTCAAGTTCAAGTGCAAGTTCAAGTTCAAATTCAAGGGTCATGAGTACGAGTAAGAACACACTGGCCTAACCTCTGTCCAGCAATTCACATTCTTAAACAGTCACAAAATTCAAGTCCACATTCCATATATTCAGTCAAATTAGGTCCATTGAGGATACGCAAGAGCACACTAGCCTAAACAGGTTCAAGTCTCAAGTAAGCTCAGTCTAATCGGTTTCAGGCAGTTCGAGTTCTCTTACCAACCCACTGCAATACTTTCGGAGTTCAAACTTCCTAAGATTGAAATACTGGCACAGAACCAATCATAACATATGTTGCGCACAAGAAAAGCTCACCAAGTTTCTAGCTAGGTTAATCCATTATACACTAGTAGATCGGAGCTTCGGGTTTATGTTCGATTCATATTCGGTACTAGGGACCTATTAAATTATATGAAACTGTCTATCAATTTGTCTCACAAGTACAGGGTTGTCTAAGCCCTCGGTCACGGTCCCCTTTTCTCGTTCCTGCTACCCTACTTAAGAAAAGTCTATAAGCACAGGAAAAGGCATAGCTAAGCATAAAGAGCACATTGCGTATACAAGTTGCAAACACATTTAAAATCAGGTCATGATTCGTTACATGTATCAAAAGTTATAACACGGTTAGAAGTTACAAAACAAGACCAATATGTCCAATATTGCACATAGGCAATTAAGTGCTACAAAAATATAGAAGTACATACAAGCAGGATACAAAAGGCCTCACAGCGTGCACTACCCCTTTCTAAGTCCATAGTTAACCCAAAGGGTCCAGACATCACTAATTTCAATCAGATCACACGCCTTTACGAAATTAGATCCAATAAAGCCATAACGCAAGCTAAAACCAAGATTATCCATTCGAAGTTCAAAATCTTTAATAACCAGCCACCAGTCGGAACACCATCATCTCCAAAATAACCAGTCTTAGGGTTTTGTAATTAAAGTTTCAAGCTCCAAGTTCAAACCCAAGAATAAGTACAACTTACTACCTTACGTGTCGAATGGAAACCAAATCAATTCACACTAACTTGTACTCTTGAATGCAGTTGCTCTCTATATCTCAAAGTTGCCTCAGTCCGTACATTTAAAATTGGCTCACTCTTCTTGAAAGTCAAGAATTTTAAAACATAAGAAGAGTATTTCAAGTAATCAAAAATCTTATCAAGTTCAGGATTCACATTATTAAACATAAGCTTGCCATTCTTTCGAAAACTCAGGATATATAGATATATTTTTCTTCGTGTAAAGCATGGACAAATTCAAGTGTGAGATTACACCAATATACAATCAAGGGGGAAAACTTAGTTTAGAAAATGTTAATCTTGTATTAACCCATCATATACAAAGTTCAACAACTCATTAGTTATTCACAAATTTTCAAATGTGAAATTCAAGTAAAACTCACCCTTTTACCAAAATCGGAAAATTACACATATTTAAAGCACATATATCTTACTTCCACTCATCGCTTACAAATAAAACTAGTACATCCTAGTTTTTCTTTAAATTTTCAAAGCAGAATATCTTTAGAAGATATGTGGGCGAAAAATACATTTTATTCCTTTGTACTTTTATCTTGGTTCAAAATCATCACACATGGAGTTTGACTATCAAATCTCGGTCTCTTACCCTCCATAGCCAGTACTAATAATTATCTCAATTCTTTCCACACTTACAAATATAATGATAATTCAAATTCATCCAATCTTTCACTACAAATCTCTCATCCCATATCTTCCTTCAATATAACATCACCTAATTCCTCAGTTTCTTCTGCAAGTCCCAAATAAGAACTCCCAAATAATAAATTTCTTTAACCCCTAAGATACAATAGATCCTTGTCACATAATATCCAAATTAATCCCACAGTCAGGCATCCTAAACTTTAAGCCTAGGATACGCTACAGAGATCTGAAGCCTAAGCTCTGATACCAAATGTGACGCCCCACATCTCCCTAAGGCGGACCAAAGGGTATCCGCGGACGCCTGCCCAGCTCACGCCAGGACTCAAGCAATTCCATTCAATTTCAAACCGAACTAATCACTTCGATGAGAACAACATGAATACAATAATGCGGAAGCGTTCAAGCTTAATAAGTCACTTAATGTATAACCAACACATCGGGTAATCATGAAACGACTTAAATTCAAAGTACACATCAGGGCCCAAACATTTCAAGTTTACAATTTCCAAAAGTACAACCCAAACCAGGGCCTAGTCAAAATATATAACAGGAGTCTTAACAAAATTACAACGGATGGTTTCTCCATATTTCTCCAAGAGTCGGTCCTGTTAAGGAAAACAAAACTATAGGGTGAGCTAAACGCTCGTGAGGCCAAGAACACACATGCAAGCACGTAATCAAATAACAATCCCAACTTTAATAAATAAAGCCATGTCTTTTCAATAATCAATTATTCAAACAGGAAAAGTAATCAGAAACAATTCAAGGATATAGTAGCTCTCAGGAGCTAAATTCCACTTGATCTGCCGTTGTCATTCGTATACCTTCCCGCATTGACCCTCCTGTCAACCGGGTCGGTATTTCCATTTCCGTAGATCACCACTTACTTTCCTCCGTCCACCGTACACCCCAAGGGCCCACAAGTCTATTTTTAGGGCGATACTCGACGAGTATGCCAAGCAAGACCTCTTATTAGGTCGAGCTTATAATCTCATGGCTCGCCCAAGTTCCCGACCAAGCCCATTGCCGGCTCGAGTCTAAGGACGGCCTATGAGTTTGGGCGTCCCCCATTCATTTGGTAGTCGAGGAGATTCACTCCAACGACACAAGCATTCATGACATGACATTGCATTTCATTCATTCATTCAATACATTTCATTCATTCATTCATTCATTTGAAATTAGAACAAGTGCGATAAAGTACGCACCCGCCCTTATTTTTAAAACTCCCAACAAGTATCACAATAAGCAAGTATCAAATTCATACACTTGACACTCACCGAGCAATTCAATAAGAATTATTTTCCGGAAGTTCAAGTGTCCGCGGTGAGATCCTCTTGAAGGTCTCCTTGCGCGCCTGGCAATTTAATAGTGGATAATCACACAATTAACCCACTTATCAAGAAAGATTGTACACTAGTACAATCTAAGAATTATTTTGCAAAAAGGAACCTCAATTACACGTAAATCGAGGTTCAACTTGCCTTTTATCATGTACAATATTATTTGAGTTTTGATCATGAAAATCGTAAACAAAACGTTTAAGAACATCAAAAGAATAAAGAGTTTTCGAAAAACTCTATTTCTTTGAAATTGGAAAATTTTCAGTTTTATCATGAACCTTTGAAAAATCATAACTCGCTCGGTATAAGTCGAGAATTGGAAAAATTTATACCGTTGGAAACCTCTTAGAGAGTACTATAAGTTCCTAGAAGACACTTTTCCACGAATCGAAGTGGAAAGTGATAAAAAAATGGGCTTGAAGACGCAGCTTCAGTTTACAAGGCAGAATGAAGTTGGTTTTTGGCCAACTTTGAAAATTCGGCACGATTCGCACGTTGCAAACCGGCCTCTGAAATTTTCAGCTCAATTAGTGTTGCAAGTGAAGTGTATGACAAAACAAGCGGATCAAGAATCGGAGTTTCGAGTACCGAGATACGGTAGCCCGAAGTTGGGGAAATTCAAGACTGGATGAGAATTTTCCAGATTTGAACCTCTAACTTTAGTAATTCAATTGGGTATCGAAACGAACTTGAATCAGCACCAAAATTGGCAGTATGTCAATACTATATGGAAAGTATCTCTCTATCGAATTTCGGGGAAAAATACCTTCGGCAAGGTAGTTAATGAGCCAACCGAAGTTCAAGAAAATTCCTAAGGCATTCTGCCTTTGACTTTCATTTTCCGAATTTCCAATCGTTTAACCAAGAAAGTTGTCCAACCATGGTTCATTTGTAAAATAAGGGTCTAAGATACACCCATAATATCTTTGGTAGTGTTTAATATCAAAAACATCAACTAACAAGTTCACTACAAGATTTGGTTCCAAACCAGTCCAAACATCATGGTTTTCCAAAGCAGAGCAGTCCACTTGTTTCGGTCACAAATCAGTCTATATAGCTCGAAATCGAGCATGGCTTACGCCGTTGGAAAATACATTCATAGAGTTAAAATATCATAGAAGAAATCGTTTTCAAATTCGGCACCCATCTGGTTCAAATTCGGGCATCAAGTTGCAGCCTGAACACTTCATTCCAGGTGAACAGAGTGACAGGACAGCGAACTTAAAACATTTGGTTCGGCCTGCTCACAAAGACTCAGAACGTGCATTATTTACCAAATTAAAGCTAGGAATGTCTAGTTTCAAACGCCACCAACGGCACATGATTTCGACATCCGAGGACAGAGTTATAGCCAAAATACTACTGCTGGTCAGAGCATACGCGAATCAGTTTTCCAGATTTGCTGGTTTCTAAAAAAAATTCATTTGCCCATTCAAACCTCATTATTTTTCAATGAAATTTTCCACACATCTAATACATCCTACAAACATCCAATTCAAGCAATTAAACCATTAAAAATTGGCCTGGAAATGGCCGAACATGGCAGGGGCAAAATCGGAAAGTTTAGCTTCTTACACCCAATGAAGTTTCCACTAATTACCCATCACTAATGCATCATTAAAATCACTAAACCAACAATATAATCACCATTAATCATCACATCAGCAACAACAACCCAAGTGTGGGAATTCCAAGAGCCCACAATCACATTTTTACACCATAATCAAGTAACTAAGTGCATGCATGAGCTTAATCTTGCCATATAACTTCCAAAAGACAAGAATTCATGGGTTGATCATTACCTCTTCCTTGGGTGTGCAAGACCAGAAAATTTCGGCCCTCTTGAAGCTCCAAGAAACCGTGAAGATGCAGCCTTTTGTTAGCTAAATCCAACCTCCAAGAGGTTTGCTAAGTGGTCTCCAAGTTTGGTGTGATTTGGAGGTGATTTGGGGTGGTTTTGTGTGAGGTTAGTGTGCAGAATTTTTGTTGCAAATGAGTTAGAGAGAAGGGAGAGCTTGGCCGGCTGTGAGGAGAGAGAAGAGAGAGTGTGTTTGATCTAAGTTAGCTTCCAAGAGAAGGTGCAATGTGTGGTGCAAAATCACCCAAAGGTCAACTCTCATTAGGGGCCGTTTGGTGCGATTACGGCTCGATTTTTCTCGCGCGTTTGGTTCACTAGTGCACTAAACCTCCAAGGCATATATATTCTTGTAAATATTATTCACTCTTAATTGTCCCGAAATAAGGGTCTAAAGTCCTTCAATTGAAGTCGCGCGTGTGAAAACGCGTACCGTCAAATTTAACGCTATAACGCGAAACTTTCGAAAAATTCTTATAACGATTGCGCTACTAACTATCACTTGAATATTTATTCATAAAATTACCTATTTTAGGACCATAGTACAAGCCCCCAATATTCCAAGCTTATCGGGCTACTACGCGGATAAAATCTCCAAGTACTATTCACTATTTTTACTAAACGCGCTCTAGGAAATTAATTTTCGAAACGAATCATTTTAAAAATATAACGAAGTTATATTATCATGCGTTTAGGTCTCATAAGACTAGAAAATATTCCTTGGAAATAAAATCCAATTAAATAATTTATTAAGCCATAAATTAGGCATAAAATAATAGTTTTTGCGAGTCCTCACATATCTAGCTCAACTCATGCTTCCAAACATCATTGTTCCCAAAAGATTTTCCTGTAAGGAAAACAAGGATAACAAAACGGGGTGAGCTATAAGCTCAATGAGGTACCAAAAATAATAACAGTCAAGGACCAAGGAACTTGTGAGAACCCGTAATTTGCATTTTCTCGGTTTTCGCATTTTTCATGGCTTGTTTTCTGCATTTTCGTGATTAGGAAAAATTCTAGATATTGTTAAGGAGCAGATATAGTTTTTAGATGATTTTTCTAGTATCGAATGGATTTTGAGGAATTAAGAGCGTATACCGGACGTGGGACCCACTGGTGCGAAAAGTTCGGGAAAATTTGGCCAAGTAGATTAAGTTTTGAATACTGGAGTTAATTTACCGGGTGTTAAGAGATAAGTAGAGGTTGCAATTTGGATTGATATGAGAGAGACAAATTAGGTAGATAGTTAATAAAAGGTGACAAGTGTCACCATTGGATTGGTCTTGAAGTAAGACCACTATTCTGTTAGTCCCACAGACAACCAAGAGGGGGGGGGTGAATTGGTTTGATTAAAATCTTAACCAAGTTTATGCACTTTTTCGTTAATGAAAATTTACCTTCCTTTTTAGTAATGATCAACCAAGTAGATTAGAAGACAATAGCAATATTGATCGGAGAAGCAAGTATAGATAAGCAATGAAGATTTTATTAAACAAGAAATGTAAAATTAGAGAAAACAAACCAAGTGTTCTACCAAGCTTTACCCAAAACTGAAGACCAAACACAAGGAAGAGCAAAAACTTCTCATTGATGAAAGTCGATCAAACTAGATGTACCAATGGAGGGAGCAACTTCCTCCTTAGCCCTAAGCCTCACTAGTCAAAGCCAAGACAGTTTTACAATCACCCTATTTCTCAATCAGAAAGGAAAACCTCAACAGAGCACACTAAAGATCCTTTCACTCCACAAAAGATAAAGCTCAACAGAAATTCACCACCACTTTAAAACAAATCTGCTTTGGAGAACTTATATTTCTTAGCGCTAAAATATCTCACTATATCTTGTAAAACAAAGTGTGCAAAAAGTCTCTTTACTTGTTTCAAGACCAGTTGATTTTTAAAGGGATACCAGAAATGGGCTCATCAATGCTTCCAACGGATAGGAAGGCAGCCTGAAGAGTTCAACTAGCCGTTGGGCGCTGTCGGACGTCGACGATTCAAATCAGTCGTCCGAACCAAATTCGTCCGATGGCATCCAAGTTGACGTTTCGGACGTCCGATGCCCGTTTCATTGATCGTCCGACACCGCAGCGTCATCCGATCGTAGGGCAGAGAGTTGTGCAAAGTTAGCCTTGCGAATTTTTTCGGACGTCCGATGCTGGTTGCATGCAGCGTCCTGATCCCTCGTACGTCCGCATGCTTCCTCACGAGCGTCCGACAGAGCTTCCTTCTTGATGCTCTTTATCCTTTCGGACGTTCCGACAGGATTCCTTTCGGCCGTCCGACGTGAAGTATCCATGTTTTGCTTCTTCTTATTGGTTGTTGAAATGGCATTTCATGACCTATTCATACCTGATTCTTTTGATATGTAAAGACCACTTATAATCGAAGAAAGCGTTAGATACATTTCAAAAATACTTTTGTGATCATCAAAACCAAGTAATAACATTCTCCCCCTTTTTGATGATGAACAAAACAAAGGTTTGAAATGAAATTTTATGATTGCAATGAAAACTTCCTCTTTCAAAATAGACAAGAACTCCCCCTGTCTTAGTGAATCACAAAATTTGAAAATTTTGGAAAACTCCCCCTCACAAGGCTGCCCCATCCGAGTTAATCAATTAAGCATATCAGCCAATCCAAATTTAAACAATCAATCCAACATATCCTAACATTACCAATCATCAATCATAACCATCTCCCCCTTTTTGTCATCACAAACGGGCAACCAATCACATCACCACATTCACAAATTCATAAATTTAGACAAATTCACACATCAAAACTTAGACCATCAGAATATCAGAATCGACAATCCACAAATTCATTACATTCACATAAGCAGAATAGACAATCATTCATCAAAATATTCAGACATCCATCAAAACAGTACTTAGACATCCAAAATGAAATTTAAAATATCCATTACATTACACATTCATTGTTGAATACTACAAAAACATAAAAGAGACAAACAACATACAAATGTTCTAAATGATGAACTAAGTGGATCCAGGTGTCCTCCGAGAGAGCTGATATTGATCAAGATCCTCCTCTTCAGTTTCTTCATCATCTTCAGCAGCCTCTTCAACTGGTGCCTTGCCTTTA